>NC_141350.1:59385795-59518295 GCF_057382095.1 Aulonocara sp. 'chitande type north' Nkhata Bay
TGAAAGGCTCCGCGGAGCAGAGCACCCAGAGAGCAGGGATGTGAATAGAAAGGTATTGAAGCAGGTATTGAGGTCCTAAAGAGGTGTGTGTGTGTGTGTGTGTGTGTGTGTGTGTGTGTGTGTGTGTGTTCTTTTCAGGTCTTAAGAGCTCTTATGCCTGAGCAGTAAAACATGGAGCACAGCACACAGCACTCCCCGACCCTGCCGGTCATTTCATCTACTTCCAAATGTCACTGTGTCACAGACCTTTGTTAAGCTCAGCAACCAGGGCAACAGTGTGTGTGTGTGTGTGTGTGTTCTCTAGGTGAACTGACCTGACACACAATGTAAAAAGATATATAAATATATCAGGAAAAAAAAGGGGGAACCACTCAAAATTGCTCTTTATTGCTTCGCTGCTGTCTCCTGCTCCTCAGCATGTCCATTGCATTAAAACCATCAGTCTGGGCAAGATGGCCGTCATTAGAAAAGTGGTCTTGACCACTTGAGGTTGTAATTAAAGAAGTGCAATTCGTCGAGGGTTGGAACGCACAAAACAAATGGTGGCGAAACAATATAGACATCACAGAAGCTCCACATCCCCAGTGCAGTTCAGAGAAGCCACGGATTCTGCTTGGATCCTGTTTCTCCTCTGGGACGGTAATGAGGAGGGAAAGCCACGGCGGTCAGCGTGTGGCGCGGGACCGTTTACCCGCCATTAAAGATTAATAGAAATAGAAAGAACGGCAGAGAGGTCAGCACGGCCGAAGCCAGCGATATTAACAGGAAATAGGATGGAGCAGAGCCGCTGTAGGCGGGCTACATCTAAACAAGCCATTATCATTCATTTACAGGATATTTGTCATTCACAACACAACCTGCACCCACAAACCGCGTTGCGCTGTTTGGTTCGAATTGCAGACAACCGCTGTAAACAGTTATCTCGCTGCTTTATTCACACTCATCTGCACTTTGCTTTTTTTTTCCTCCTTCCTCTCCACTTATCCCTTCTTCTTTTTCATTTCCTTTCCTCCCCTCCACAGCTCCTCTCATTCTCCTTTTTCCTTAATTTCCTATGCTCTCATTTTCTCGTTTCTTTTACTTTCTCCCCTTCCCCCCTCTCCTCGTCTTCTCTCCCAAATCTTTTACTTTCCTTAATCATTTTATCCAATTTTTTTCTGCTTCTTGCTTCTTATTTTTGTTCCATTTTGTCATTTTTGCATCTTTTACCTCCTTTCTTATGCTTTGTCATTCTTTCCTTTTCCTTTAATTTCCCCTTTTTTCCGTTTATCTCCTTTTGTCTTTTCCAGTGATGTTCACGTCTTCAGTTTCCTTTCCTTCTTCCTTTCCTTCCATGTCCTTTCTTTTCAACAACTGTCCCAATTTCTTACCTACTTCCCTTTCTTTTTCCTTCTCTTATGATTATCCCATCCCTTTATTCCTCCTTTGTCATTCCTCTCCTATTTCTTTTTTTTCTCCCTCCTTCTTACCACCCCGTTTCCCCTTTCCTTTAATTTCCTCTTTTCTTTGCTTTCATATCCTGTTTCTTTTTTACTTTTACCTTGCTTTCCTTGCCTAAGTTAACTTTCCTTTCCTTCCCTCCTTCCTTGACCTTACCTTTTTTCCCTCCTCTTGCTTCCCTCATCCTCATCCCGCAGAGATCCAGCTTTATTGGCAGAGCTTTACAGATCCAATACCAGGAGATTAAACTAGTGTCCTTTTCCTCTTCTGTTATTAAAACAGCCGCTCAGCAAAGAGGGATCCACGGAGAAACATCCACGGTGAGACTTGTGTTTCTGTGTGAATTGCATGTGTGCTGTACAGTAGTTATCGGTGCATTATTATCCTAGCAGCTCACAGGCCAGCGGGGATGCTCCCCTAAATTAATTCATCAAGGCTGCTTCATCTCTCCCAGAGTACGTTTTTTCTTTTCTTTTCCTGTTTGCATCAACATGAACAGATCCCAAGTGCCTTGATGTTCCTGGATGTTTACACCATGTGTGAAGAAGGAATAAAAGAATGTTGATTTATGTAATGAATGCAGTGAAATAAAGTGCAAACACATCTAAGTCAGTCACACAAGTGTGTGATTAGCTTGTGTGACATATTCATGTCATTTGCTGAACTGTGAGCGGTAACTTCTGCTCTTTAGATAGAATATGATCATTCCTCTTCACTGTAAATGTGTTCGTAATAACTCCTCTTTTTACACAGATTAAACATCACGACAGTGTAGTATGCTGTGGAAGACTAGTGATTTTGTTGTTGTAAATTCATGTTTTTGACAACAGAGTCACAGTCTACCTCGGTATTCCACACCTGGACATCTTTCCTTCTAATTTCCAGTCAGCCCCTGGATGTTTTTCTCTTTGAAATGTGAATCCACGTTGCTGATTCATATGGAAAGCTACACTTCAGGTTTGCTGTTGGTAATGTTGAGAATGCCTTGTCAGTATATACAATACACACCTGGATTATGCACACCAGCACTGGGATCAGTGGGAGATGGTTGGGGTGGATGATGGGCATATGAAGCTCCTGCATGTCCCACTTTTGCATTATACCTTTCTCTGTGTTTGAGATTAAAAGCACTGTGGTTCCGGTCTGGAAAAGACTGTAATCATTTAATGTAATGAAAAATCATGTGTCTGAGGATGTGTGTACATTTTTTTTCCTGTATTCTCCTCTGAACTGAACTGTTTGTCAAATATTTGCTAAAAGTTCTGCTGCCATTTGAAGAATTTTGCAGAGTGCATTCAACAATAGATGTCTACCACTGCCACGGTTAATTTGGTGTAGAATTGCTGCTTTTGGATTTAATTTGCTGCAGTTGCAGCTGAGATTTATTTATTTATTTTTAAACTGGTTCAGACGTGTTTTAGACCCTTAGTTCATTTCTAGTGAAACATTTTATTTTGGAGCAAGTAAAAATTTGAGTCTTTGCTGTTCAGATTTTATTATGGCCTTGTGATGCAGTCCTGTGGTATTTTAGTAGTCTCCCACGTGTCTCTTATTGATTGTTCACTTTGGCCTCACCATTGTGGTCACTGACTGAATTTGGGGATGTTTGCAAACACCTAAAACTTTCAGTTATATTTACTTGAAAACTTCAAGCAAAATACTTTTTGCTCTCCAGGTGTCATCTGCCTCAAATCTCCACCTGTTTTCTTGTAAGGTAAGTACTGTAAACATTTACAGTTCCTGAACTCGCCTCTTTGTTGTCCTCGTTGGGAAAACTGCAGATTAAATAAAATGTTGAGGTAAAAACTTTGCTCCCAGCATTAAAGTGTTTCCTGCGCACTCGCAGAGCAGAGAAAAAGTCATGTTTCTGTGCCGACACTTCTTGTACATGATTTGTACTGCCATGTGTACATTTTCACCTGTACCTGAAATAAAATGAGAGCCTGGAGCCCTTTGGTGTGAGCTGATTAATGTTCCGCGCTCTGCATATTCCACCCCATTGTACATCTCAGCCAGACTCCAACTGTGGCAATCAATTCAATCAGCAGTGCTTATGAACCCATTACAATCTAGCTGAGAGCAGGCGGGGGCTGCATCCTTCGACTGGCCTCAGAGTAATTACTATTTAGTCAAGCCAAAAAGGATGGATGGATGGATGGCTGGACTAATAAAACACATCCTTAATCACTTCATGTGACTATGAATATGCATTACAGTGACTAGGCAATAGGAGTGGGTGTTGTGATATTTACACCCCCTTTGAGAACGCCATAGCACGTTGCCATGGTGACTAACGTGTCTTCAATTCTGAAGGCCAGAGGTCTTGCGGTGTTGCGAGGATGCCTGCAGGCCTCCAGGGTCTAATATATGATGTTGGAAATTCACGGGCGGCAGCGCAGCCAGAAACAGCCGAACCACTCTCACCTCGCTCGTAATTACAGGCTCAGCTCTCGATCTGCACAAGAAAGGGTATTTAACAGCGCCGTGAGTGAAATTTTCAAGCATGTGTTTGAACCTCTGACCTCCCGATGACCAACATGCATTTCTGTGTCACTCAAGCAGGAGTCGTACTTCTAGGGGCTTCTGAGAGCCGCACACGTGGGAGTGCTCTGATGAGGCATTTATTGTTTACTGCTTCTTTTTTAACCCCTCAGCATCCACTTTTTAGACCTCTTTATTTCCCCTTAGGCAGCTTCAAGGCTGGCAAAATCCCATTCACGGCACTCAGTACTCATTTCACTTTGTTTCTACTATTCATTACGTGTTGTTTCGTGCATCACTTTATACAGATTTCAAACAATTTTTTTTGCACATAAAACCTGCAGCGAAACAGATCAGTGGGGTTAGAAAGGTGAAGTGTACCAAAGCAAAATTTACACTTCTTTACATATTTCTATTCTGTTCTGCTGCAAGGACACTACTCTTTACAAGAGAGAACCAAATGCACCCACTCCTTAATCAGCCTTGACCTAACAGCTACTGAAATTTTTTTTATTTGTATTCAATTCTTGTAGATTTAAAAGCCTCAATGCACAATCATCTAAATCAACATGTGGTGAGAAGAGATGAAATACTGATAGAAAAAAGTTAAAAGTTTGGTTGGTTTTAAAGCTTAGTTGAATATTTTGAGACCCAACCCTGTTTCACTGGCTCTCCAGCTTCAGAGTACACAGACTGGCTCGTTACAAAAAAACATTTAGTCACGCTGGAACAACACATCAGGTGTGTTTCACCCCTCAGGAATCTAAGTGACATTTTTACTCCATATAATGATTATTTTGACCATATTGATGAGCATTAATGAGCACTACACTTACCTTTTTATATGTTGTTGTTTCTTTCTTTGTTTTTGGTGCTTTAAGCCAGCTATGACGCATACTGTAGGTAGTCTGGGTTAAAACGTATGCCTCTTGTGATTATGAAAAATATCTTCCACAGGAGAACATAAAATCAAACACCTTACCTGCAACTGTCTTTGTTTTCATTTAAAAGGGCTACTGCATGAACTGAGTAAAATATGTGCTGATCTGATTATGCATAAAGCATTCCCAGCCTTCTCCTGCCCTCTGCTGTTCAAAGACTGTAAAACAATGTGACCCAATTATAAAAAAAAATATCTGCAGACTGCTTGTACCACCACATATTTGCCATAAATGCTGGTTTGTATGATAGGAAACCAAGTAGTCATCCAGAGGGAACATATATTCAAGGTCTTTAATGTTTACTAGCTTAAAATGATGTTTTCCAAGTTTAAAATAGAAATCATGAGATCCTGTGAAATCCCTTCAATCATGAACCATATGGTAGCTGAAGGCAGAGGAACTCAGTATTGCCTTCTAAGAGTTTCTTTGAACCACTGGACCATCTTATCCTAGAGCTTCGGCACTTTATAGGGAATGACCAGAAGTTTATGAAATCCATCGTCTAACTCACATATTTTTACACATAAAGGAAAATGAGGTACAGTAGATATTACTGAGCCATAACTTTGAATAATGTCCAGGCTGAAGTTTTTCTCCAAACACAGGGGCTATTTCAAAGCAAAAAAGATTTCTCCATGCAATCAGAGATATTCTCCTTAAATACAGTGACATGGTGGAATATCTTGAATATTTACTGCTTATTTGGAACCACTTAATCTTTAATCATACATTTATATATATTATGGTACACAGAGAAGACGTTTTGGCAGTATTATGATATTCCCTCCACCTGTACTTTGGACCCAGTGCAGACACCACTGAGTCTACCTGCTCTATGCTCCCTTATAGTTGACATCAACTCTTTCCTGGAAGCAGGATTGGTGCCTTCCAACATTAAAAGTGCCTCAGTCACTCCCATCCTCAAGAAGCCAGGTCTGGACCCTGATGACCTTAAAAATTACTGACTGATCTCCAACCTTTGTTCTTTAGCAAAATCTTGGAAAGCAGCCACCCAACTCAATCAACATATGTCCAACCATAAGGTGGACATATGAACCATTTCAGTCTGGTTTCAGAACACACCACAGCACTGAGAGTTAGCCACAATGTGCCTCAAGGCCCTGTTCTTGGAACCCTTCTGATCCATTGATGATTCTTATGCTGACAACACACAACTTTATATCAGTACAAAACCCTCCACCTAGTTTCCTCCCCAATCACTTGTCAACTTTCTGCATTAAGTTAAAACATATAGGTCATCTAACCTACTCAAGATCAACAGTAATAAAACAGAGCTCTTGGCTGTGGCCCTCAGGGCCCTACTTTGAAAGACTGTTGCACCATCTCACCATCCCCAGAATTTCGCAACTTGGGTTTCGATCTAGACTCCACACTTTAATCCCAGGCTCAAATCTGTCACTAAAGCAGTGGTTTTTTTTTGCACTTAATGAACATCTCTTAATTTCGGTCATTGCTCACTGACTCCATAGCAGAGCCCCTCATCCATGCCTTTGTTACCACACAGCTGGATTACTGCAGTGGGGTCCTGTTTGGGATCCCCAGCAAAGCCCTGGACAGGCTCCAGTATGTCCACAACTCAGCTGCCAGGCTTCTAACACACTCTCTGGCAACATATCACCCCCACCCTCATAAATCTCCATTGGCTCCTGGTCAAGTCACACATCATTAACATCATCATCTGACTTATAAATCCCTCAATGCCCGGGCACCTCAGTACCTGTCCAACCTCCTTCACCTTTGGTTTCCTGAAAGGCGTTATACGAATCCAAGTCATTATAATGAGAGCCAAAGAATGTGAAAGGCTATAAATGACTTGATCAAAAAAACAAACTCCAGATGAGTCTAAACAAATTCATGGTAACATAGTTTGAAGAGTTTCATGAGAGGTGTTGTAGTCTGACTTGCACCCCATTTGAATGAATCCATCCTCTGCAGTGCTCTTCATTAAATATGGAAACCTAAAACCAAAGAAATGCATTTAGTGAGTTTTAGTGTAAAACACTGAGACTGAAAGTCAAGCATGGTGCGCGCTTTATGGTGTCCAACTGTGAGCAGAACCAGGAGAGGGCGATGTAGCTCTATGTAAAGATCACAGCATATATTCACATAATCAGGAAGATAATAAGCTGACCTTATCAGTGCAATGAAATAGATGAAGTCAAATTATCTACACCGGGAGATAAACAAGACTCTTACTCTTTGAGCTGTGCAATGGTCATTGCTTCAGAGCCTGAAGTAGCTGAAGCCGACACTGCTTAGAAGAGGTAGTTGCTCTAATCACAAGTCAAAGAGGCCAGACTGAAAAACAAAATGAAGACCCTGCAGTCACAGTGGCAGGTAGGCTGGCATTTAGAAATGCTCAGTTAGTATTAAGGAGCTCAAAATATGGCAAGAAAATATCCCCCATAGCATTACACCATCAGGCTGAAAACAGATGGGTACACACTTTTGTGTTTATGACCCCACCATCTCAATGTTAAACCTGAGACTCATCACAACATTTTTACCAATCTTCTGGCTTCAGTTTGGGTGAGACCATGAAAATTCTTCTGCTTCTGTAGCTCATCTGCTTAGCAGTCCACATGTTGTGAGTCCATAGATGCTTTTTAGCATACATTGTTTACAGCCATTAACAAGGCATGACTATGCCTACATGCCTAAATGCACTGAGGTCAGGCCTGGACTGATAATCTGGCGTACCGGGGATTTTCCCCCGTAGGCCGATGCACTTTTGGGCCAATGAGCCAGTCTGAAGAGCCCCTGACAGCAGTCCATTGGTTCATTTTCATGCTGACACTGGATTGCCCAATCAAATCTCTTAATACAACCAGCCCCTCTCCTACCTTTGCTGTAGGAAGACACAAAGAAGCCATTGGGTTGGTTGATTAAAGTGCTATAAAGTGCAGTTGAATAGGTTTAACTAATGAAGTATTTGGTGAGTTTATTATTTATAAGATAACAATAGTGAAATAAGCAGATGTGTCTAAATTTTTAGATTATACTCTACTAACATTAATGTTTTGTACAAGTGTTTACAGCTGTCATTGCCTCTCACTCACAAACGAACTCAAATCCTGAGAAAAAAAGAAATTACACCAAATAAAAACGGGACACCGATCATATGCTTATGGATGTATTTTAATAAAAATAATTCTGTCAAAATTAAACAGAAAACATTTCTTTTTTTTAACATAGTTCCAGTACATAGTTTTTTTTTGTAATTATCATTTTTCCTTTTTTTTTATATTGTTTTAAAGGTTTTACAAGTCATGCTAAGTAGAGGGTAACTCATTTCACATTTTTAAAACATTTTTATTTTTTTCCTAAAACTCAAAAGTGAAAATCTGAAACCAAAATCATGATAGAAGTCAACTGTGCACAGCTGCGGCGCCTAAATCAGTTTCTCCGGCCTCTCGGGAAGCCTCGGAGGCCTCGGGCTCGTTTCTACAACTGCTCGCATCTCCTTTCCTTCTAACGGTCACTGAGCATGTCAGTGGCTGGATAATGGGGATAATGGGGGAAAGCTGTGTGGTAACACCGCTGAGATGCAGCCCAAGTCCAAAAACAACAGGACAGCAGCAAGATTTTTTTTTCCCCCCCTACAGGTGTGTAACAGAGGTTTCTCTTTCAATAGTGTGTAACAGAAGTCCTGTACAGCTGCAGAGGCAGATGCTGTGGGTGTGTCTGTATGTGTAGTTATTAGAATAAATCCTACATTAGCAGAAGGTGTTTAGAAAAACAAAAACAAAACACCAGCTAAAAAGATATGACCACATAACCTAGACGGAAAATCTCTTATGAATAGAAATACACACTTCAGGGTGGATCAGCACGCCGCTCGCCAGGTCACGACAAAGCAGACAGAGACAACGTTTCGTCAGTCACACATTATCCGTCCACTTTGTAGAAAAGAAATCATTTCATATGTTTACAGAGGAAAACATGTTTATCATTAAAACCAAATAATGAAACACATGTGACTGGGGTGGTAGTTAAACTTAATGCTTCCGACACACGGGAAAAATGAAGTGAATAATGCTGCAGCGTGAGCCAACTTTACAGAGCTAACATTGTGAAAGTAATTAACGGGTTAGTTACTCAATTAATGTTTTATTCTATTGTGACTGGCTGCCATTTTTGTTGTGTAGAAACAGTATCAACCTGAGAAAGTTGAGTTGATGAAAACAAAAAGCTTTGAATCCACATGTTTAATAGTTCCTGTGAAATCCCTTCAAGATTTCCATTTTAGCTTTTCCAAATACTAAAGAACGGAAAAAATATCAGTGTTACCTCCAAATATATTCTAACTCAAGTGTGGCTCCTGTAAAATAAAAATGAAGCCAAAAAAGAGCCATTAAAGCATAAACGACTGAACTTCAACCAGGCCTGCTAACACGTTAGCTCATGTGTGTTACAGAAAGGAACACAGTGGCTTTTTGGTCTTTTTTGTTTTTGCAAACATTTAAGAAATATTTTAGAAATAACGTTTTGTACTATTCGGCTATGTGAGCTTAAAAGCAGCTGAGCCCGCTAGCAATGTAGCCAGGTAGCATGTGGTCTTGCTAAAACAAAGGCTAGTTACTGTACAGTGTGTTGAGGAGCAGCAAAATGATTGGCTGATTCAAAAGAATCAACCTCGTCAGCCACCAGTTAGTGAATTAGTTTGTGTTTTAGCTGCGTAGTTTCAAACAAAGTCCTTAGCAGACAAAATAAAGATGGCTTCTCTAACATGTAGGTGGTGAGGTACAGCTAGTTAGTAAAAAACTAGCTAAAGCACTAACCAAAACTTACTTGATGATATTAGTGAAGCCTAATAGGCCTTTTTCGTCCAAGCAGATATTTTAAGTTGTCATGAGAAAAGTTACTTTTGGACCAAGTTTTAATGATGGCTCAGTTCTATTACACATAAAAATGGAGCCTTGTCTGAGTGGTTTCATTTGTTTTCTTACAAATTATATCTGTGTTTATCTCATAATAACCCAGAGTCTCTGCTGTGGAAAAAGGTCTAAGGGTGCCGAAGCTGACATGAAAACTGTGAACTGACCGTGTAAAACTGAGTAATTTAAAGTCGTAATATCTTCTTAATTAATTTGAATATCAAGCCAAGTGAGAAGTGTCTGGAAGCGGTATTTTGTACTTCTGTTCGTACTGATCTGACTCATACCTGCCAGCATTTTGGTCTCGAACACCCAGAGATTTGTTGATGTCATGCACTGTATGACATCTACCACCGTCTACCTCGGATCATGGCTTGCTGCCCTACGAAACTTCTTACCCTAATGTTCTATTTCAATCTGCAGTGTTTGTACTACTGCACTAATATTGACTGCATTTACCTGTCACACACATCCTGGTTGTTATTCTTTAAGCGTGTTTTAAAGTGGTGCTCTCGTCTTTGTTGACGGGTAAAGCATTAAAGGAGCAACAGCTAACACAGGAATCCTGCCTCTGCAGGGAGCTGTTGCAAAGACACGCCTTGAATCTGTTTTGGCTGATAATATGTGTAGTATGTGGACTGCATGTAGATAGTAATTGAGAGACAGCTAAGAATACTCGGACAAAAAAAGCAAACTTATTATGCAGCTTTAAGTATGAGGGAAATATTGTAAAAACAGGACTGTTGGCAGGTATAACCTGACACCAAAACAGGAAGTAGCGGACCTGAGCACTGTCTTTACTTGCATGTAAATCTCATTGTGGCCAGCAGCTAGCCTGAAGGGTAAAATGACTGTTTTACCATCATGTTATTGTACATATTGAAAAGAACTCTGGGACTAATTTGTTTTACAAACCTAAAGGGCTCTGTGTAAGGCAAAAAGAGAGAAACTTTCCCAACAACCAGAACTGGTTTTCACAATCTTTAAAATCAAAACGAAAGATCACACAGTGCTCCCTAAAAAACTACACGTGTGTTCGGAAGATGGTTTTCCTTTTTTTCTGAAACAGTGTTTGCAACAGCACATGCACACAGCAGGTCAGGCTGTGGAGGATGGCGAAGGAAAAAAGGGCAGCAGTAATTAAATCTCAGGGGGAGTGCCCTGAATATACACACACACACACACACACACACACACACACACACACACACACAGACAGCACTTGTTAAGCTGAGTTTGATACTGACTTCCTCAATACTGGCATCAAGGTGGCCATTAAAATAGTGTAAGACTTGGTCCTGAAGGCGGATGTTTTCGGTGCAGCTCTTGCCGAGCTCTGCCACCTGCAACCACATCGCTGATTGGTCGACGTTGTGGTTGTTACGGTAAAATCAAGGCTCCAACACCTCCAATATTCCACTGTAGTCTCTTGTCATCACCCTCTCTCCCGGCAGCGTTCGCAGCTACAGAGGACCTTCAATTATGTTTTTTTTCTTTTACATGGGTAAAGTTTTAAGGAAGTCTCCTATTCTTTGGGTAAAAAATTGCTAGCTCGCACAGACATATTAGAGTATGACTTGGAAGCTTTGTCCAGTGAATTTTGATTTTCTTTGACTTTCTGGAATAATTTTCATGACGAGTTTGAACCCTTTTGTATTTCAAGATCCGCCGTGTCTAATTGAGAAAAAAAAAAGGCCTATAGGCGTCACGATGACTGTGGAAACCAGCTTTTGGGTATTGTGGTCTGTGATATGGTAAACAAGAACATCAATACTGACAGCAGGGAGAAGAAATCCACCCGTTAAAACAGAAGGGAAGAATCAGAAGGAGGTTTACAATTTCTTTGTTCCAGGATGAGCACAACAAACTGACACAAAAGAACTAAAAAACAAAAGAAAAAAAAGGCTAGATGAACAGAATAATAATTATCTTTAAATAGTGTCACACATTTATTTATTTTATAATACTAAATAAAAAGGAACCTTTCTTTTCTCTCTCTCTCCTCTGCCTCTCTTGCCTGTGCTGCTGGCTCGGTCTGATGGACAGCCAAATGCACCAACGCTCCTTCCTCCGTTGCCATGACAACTACCTGCTGGACATGTCTTCTCTCAGTGCTACTTAACAATAACCTGTGGGAGAGATGTGGGGTAATGAAATGAATGTAGCATGATTGATAGAAATACAGCGGGAGAGCATTTTATCCTTTTTTTCCCCCCCCATTTGAGGCATGTGTGCACATTAGCTGTAATTAAAGACAATAACAGATGGAGATGAAGGTTGTCCTCCATCCATACCTTTAAGACAAACATGCCAGTCACCATGCAAACCTTACTATGAGTCACATTCAGTGCCCCGTTTCAGACCTCAGATAATTACAGGATTTATAGGCTAAGCTTATTTACAATGTCCACCTCACATAAGGATGATTACTCCTAAATATGAATTTACACACCTGGACCTGGGCTAGTGCAAAAAGTTGTCTACTCTGGCGAAGGAGCAGGAACCAGACCGGACTCGGGCCATGAGCTGAACACACTCCGTGGCCTGACCGAGCGCTAGCATCAGCGGAGGCTGTTTAGGCAGATTTTGAGACTCTGATGAAGAAAAACACAAAGAATCACAAAGAAAGTAATCAAATATTCTTGCTCCTTTCTGCTTGGCTTGAGATAGTTTAGGTTTGCACTGATCATCTCATCTCATTTTTAACAGATATTACAGCTGTTTGTGAAAGGCAACATTTCTTACTGGTGGCAGAAAATGACAGCTCAATATTCATATTAATATGAACCTTTGTATGCCTTGGGGGAAAATCCAGTGAAAATATTAATAATGTCAGGATTGATTGATTTTTTATTTGTTTTTTAGTAAATTTGCTACCTATGGCTAAAAGCAAGGAAATAAAAAGCAGAATATGTGAACATAACAAAGTTATTATAGTTTACCCCTTTCAAGTTGGTTTTTATTTTTGGTTTTATTTCAGTTTGTTTCCAGAGTGAATTTTCTTGTTGTGGGTTAGTTTTTATTGTTTGTTTAGTTTAGTTTCTATTAGTTTCAGTGTTAGTTTTAGTTTTAAAGGAAAATCTGTACAGGTATTACAATAAAAACAGAACTTTCTGAAGGTGTTTCAGGGTATTTCTTCTATATTTTCATTTCATTTTAGTTCGTTTTCCAGGTTCAAAATATCATTTCAGTTAGTTTTATTTATTTATTTATTTATTTATTTTTTCAAAAGTCTAATTTCTATTTTTTAATTTAGTTAATTAAAATGTTTTTTTACACCTAGCTTTGAGCATAATAACCTTGGTACAAGCGATACACACTGTTCTAATACGTGAACATTAAGGGAATTAAGTGCTGACTTTCTTAACCACATGTCCTTTTGATTCACTGAATGCTTGTATAAATGCTGAGCTCTGTTAAAGATAGGAACCACCACACAATCTGGTTTGTTTACATTTAGCTCATTTAGCTAACATGCTAATGTTTTAGCATAATATCTTTTATAATTTTTAAAAACAACTTTCTTTAACCCTTTTCATTTATCTTTAATAAAAACAGTGCTCGCTTCCACTTTATGTGTATTCAAGATGTCAAGCAAACCCTGAAAATCTTGCCATACTGCAATCTGTCTATTGAAAGGTTTCTAGCCATAAACCTCTGTTCTTGGCTTTGAATGGTGTTTGATAACAATATTCTATAAAGACAAAGGACATTTTTTTTGGATTTCTATTCTTATATTCAACTGAAAATCCTTATTCTGTTGATCTTGTTGGAGTTGCATATGGAACTGCTGCAACAAAACAATGTCATCTAGCAAAAATCACTGTGTGTGTTGATTTAATTCTTGTAAAAAAGAAAAAAGAAAAAGACAAAAAGCAATCTTTGTAACATCAAATTAATTAGATGGCCACGAGACTTTATAATACCATCTGTTGCTGCTTTCCTTGATTTAGAGGTAAACATTTTTGGCTTTTAATCAAAGGCAAAACCAGAATGAAGGCATTCTCTTAAAAAGTTTGAGCACATACGGTACTGTGTAAAAGTCTTCTCCATCATGTAAATCAAACATTAAAAGTAATTCTGCAGGAGCTAAACATATTATTTGTTGAATAAAAGAAAACCTACTTTATAAAATGTATTAAATATAAAAACATTCTTGTATTTCTCCAAAGTAGGAAAGCTTAAAAGTGTACAGTTTAAAGCTTGTCAAATGTTAGAACTTGGAGGCATATTCGTACATTTTCAAGAGAGAATGAATAGTTTACTATGTTGTCGGGGCAATTTACTTAGGGGTCTAAATACCAGCACTGGCCCCTTCAGAGCTCTGATATTATCATCGTTAAGGTGAAGAAGACAGAAAGTCATATTTGTCTTTTCTTTGCACAGTTTTGTATGTATGAGCGGAACCCACAGAATATGTTTGTGCTTTGCTCTTTACCCAGTATGGCGCTGTTGAGGGCAGAGCAGAGTGACTCTCTCTGCGTAGGGTCTAACTGCTGGCCCACGGGGCAGTTCCAGGGATCTGAGTACGCTAGCAGGCTGAATGCATCCTACACAGAGACACAGCGAGAGACGCACACACACAAACACACACACAGATCCTTTGTGAATACAACACAGCTGAATCCCTGCAGTGCAGAACACTCTCCAGCTTTGGATTTCCTTAATAGCCCTAAAGCTACAAAGTATTCATTAACATTCTGGGCACCAGCTAACGAGACACAACTGTTTGGCCAATATAAATTATGAAGACAAGTCATAAGAGCTACTGTCCTGCGTTTACTCATTTCATAGTCTTTCCTGTCATGTCTTTATCCTATTATACCAACAGAAAACTACTATAACACTTAGAGTTAGACAAAAAGAGAACAGGCGCCTTAATCTATCCTAACCAGGCTCTTTTCATTTTTTGTTTCCAATATTCACCGGTCCACAAACACTAAAACATGGATAACCTAATGAGTGATCATAATATAAATAATACAAACAACTAATAATGCTATTCTAAGTATTCTTACTTTAATGAGGGTGATGACATGATAATGTTGCCTGCTGAGTATGCAAGTGGGTATTTAATGGTATATAGGCCTACATTTCTGCCCCCTGGTGGACAAAAATGAGAATGCCAAAACAGTGTCCCAGCACATCATTTCAATACATGCATAACCCTCTTTTGAAGTTTTAAAAAGAGGGGTATGTATGATAATATCAATACAAAATGATCAAATGATACTGGAAAAATGTTTGTTTTAAAACTCAAAAAAAAAAAAAAACCTGAAGAAGTTTCACATATCCAAAAAAATCCAGAGATAAATGGTTTACTCTGGTCTTTTTAATTAAATGTTTTTTATTTACTTTTTCACCATTTTTATTTGTGTTTCCTTAAATTCTTGTCAGTCACCTGTAAAACACTTTAAACTGTAAAGATGAAGTGCCCTGCAAATAAAGACTGATTTAGGATCTTCCTGTACATTGGAAACTACTGCTTGTCAGAAATAACTTTGACTTTATCTGTTTTACAACAGCACATTATAAATCATAAGTCCGTCCAATTTCTGCAGCGTGCACAGAATACTATAACCAGGACTTTAACTGGTGCCAGCAGAAACAAATCTCCTCAGCCCACTCCTTGCATCACATCTGTTTTTTGGCATTGTAGCTGTTTGTTGAGCTCGAGCCCATGTGCAGTGGAATGTGTGTGTACCTGTAACATTTTCTTGTGTGTGGTATTCTTGCCGTACTCCTGACACAGCTGTTCGTTGAGCGCCTGCAGCTCCCGTCCAAACTGGATCATCCTCTCTGTGGCTGCTTGGTTCCCACCACAAAGCTGTCTGCTGTGACTACAAACCTCATCTGGTGGAGAAACACACACAAACGCACTGTAAAAACATCCTAAAGAAAGGTGGATCAAGTCTAAAGCAAGAGGAAATATAAAGGCTAGAAGCAGTATAAAGACCAAGACATTTTCAGGAGTGTGACTGAGTGCACGTGTGTATTCTTCGTGTACCTGTGACTCCATTGCCAATGCTGTTGTCGTCTGGCTGAAGGATTTCTTCATGTTTGTATGTTCCGTTCATGATCCGCGCCGAGGAGCCCTCAACAACGCCGTTGGTGTAGTGCTCTGCTTCGATCTCCATCTCACTGTCACTGCTCACACACACACACACACACACACACACACACAGTGTAAAAGACAATATTAAGGAACATTTTAGGCCTGGGTAGTATCACAATAATGAACTATTTAGAAAACATGCAATCTTTACTAACACCCCCCCCCCCGTGCCAAACACCGCATTTGGAGCATCTGAACAAATATTCTGCACCCATTAACACCTTTATTAGCTTATGTTATCTATCTCTTATATTTATGCCTAAAATTAAATAATGAAGGGAAACATCCCCTGCCATCACTGAACGAACAACTGTCAGCAAACATAATACAACCTGCATCACCTCAATGTTTTGGTTTAACCTTGGGTTTGGGTTGGTTCACTTCTTATCATTGCCATTTTTAATCCAGCTGCACACCTAACCCGCTTCAGATTAGGTTACATTCAAGAACAACAACTCTAAACAAGTGCATACTGACCAGTTAATCTCTAGAAAATAACATCACCATTCCAAGATGATCCCCCAGACAATGTTATGCACATAGTCTATACTTTCTAGAGATTTTCTAATGTCTGTGTTTCTCTGATGAACATTAATAAGAAATATAGATTCTTAGCCATTTTTCCTCCTCCTGGCTGCAAGCGATTTAATTTTCCTGCAAGCGCTGCAGTCATCAAACAGGGCGGCTAAGCCTTTTACTTGTTGACCTTATATAACATTTGCAAGTAAGCTTACCTAATGGTTTGAATTATGCTTTTATATTTGTTCTGTACTTGCTCTCAGACCGTTTAAAGGGTTGTAGCTGAAAGAATAAGACTGATAGTGCTTTACAAGCCACTGTTCATTTAAATAGCACATTAAGTTTTTTAAGGTGTAATGACAGCCTTAACAAGCAAGCTGTTGGGTGCCCCAGCAACAAGTTAATTTAATGGAATACACAGCTGTAATTACAGTCCAATCTTCCTGTTTCCTAATGACAGAGCCGTGATACTGATGAGGCTATAAACGCACATTCTTGCCTCCTTCCTTTCTTGGATTTAAATGTGCTTAAATTAATATCATGTTTTTCAAGTCAAAGCACTTAAAGTGTTTGACTTTGACTTGCATGTAAGTAGACTTGCAGCTAGATTTGGTATCCCTGAATTATCGAGTTGATAACCACTTAGCTGGATTCCAAAAGTTAGGGTAAGTGAAATGAGATGAGGGAAAGATATCCTAGGCATGCTCAACTTGCACCACAGTACAGACTCCAGGTCTACACGTATCAGCTGTAAAACAAGCTGTCAGGGCTTCTCACCTGGTTTCCTGGGTGCTGTTGGCACTGTGCGGCTGGCTCTTGGTGGAATCGGAGGAATTGGACTCAGAGTAGTTGATGGATGAAGGGGAGGAGGAGGAGGAGGAAGAGGCAGAGGAGGATGCGCTGGGGTATTTGATGCTGCCGCTGCTGCTGTGGCTCTTTGACTTGTTCGGGGGAGTCACCCCGTTACTACAGGTGGGGCTGTCTGAACCTGGTAGTGAGTAAAGTAGGAGAGGAAACAAAGACCTATAAATAAACTTAAAGGTAGAGGGAAAGCCAGTCCTGTTTGTGTGATGTACCTCCGGTGTGCAGGTGTGTGTTGCTGGCTCCGTGGTGGGGGCTGAGGCACGGTGAGCCGGGGTAACTGTCCTGGGACTTTGGGGAGCGAATCGTCAAGCAGCGAACCTCACTGTCTGTACCGTTCACCATCTCCACAAACTGGCGACACCTAGAGGCCAGTTTAATCAGTGTTACTGGTATTCACCGGACAATAAGCCATTTAAATATCAAGCAGATTTTACGTCCATAATAGCTGTGGCGGCAAATTCATGCTTGCCTTTGAACCCACCCTATACAGCAGACTTACTTCAACATGAATAGTAGATTGGGGTTGCGTTCTAACAGACCGGGATAAAGCTGCTGAGTTGCTTCTATGGCCTCACCAACCCGCCCTGCCAGCACTAGCTTCTGTATTCCTATTAGATGAAAAGCAGAATGGTTTTTACAATATACTCAACATCTGGAGAATTCAAGCTTTCAAAACAAACATTTGAAAGAGGCCAATACATCAACAGAGACAAGTAACACCCCACACCCTCTAATATAATAGAGAAAAATCTAATGATTCCCTTTGAGCACACACTGCTGTGTGCACTCACTCTGTCTGTTCTTTATAGATGTCTGGTCCTCTTGTATCATGGTCTCTGTAGCTCTGGCAAAGGCTGTTGCAGTGGCACAGTACCCATGGTGCACCAAGTAGCTGGAAACCATACTAGGAAAAAACAAGGTATATAATACAAAATAAAAAAAATCTTCCTTCTGATTCCTCCTCACTAACTTTAAGATTTTTATATCACATTTATCTTTCTCTGAAAATATCAAATTAGAAATATTTCATCTGTACGACGTTTACACCAAGAAAGGCAATGTGAATATGGACAGAATGGTTTAGGTGTCTTTAGAACTTTGTGACTGTGGCATACAGCTTGAAAACATCTGTCCAGAGTCAAGATAAATATTTATACACACATGTAGTATTTTCACTGTTTCATACAGGTTTAGAAATATAATGAAACCGCCGGCCAGCATTGCTTTTAACAAATATCAATAAAACAGGGGGAAAAAGTGTTTTAGAGATTGTTTCTCTAGTGGGATTTTTTTTTGCAGAAGAAGGAGAATGTACGTAGGATGACATGCCAAAGAAATATTCAGTGATATCAGTGTGGCTCCGTGGTGTGTATTTAACAGTTTTAGAATAACAGTGGAGCTCTATGGTTAAAGAAATAAGATATGCACACACAAAACTTAGTGGGCTGATTCGTTATTCATTGTCAGAATAAGAAACATTTTATTTTGTTTTCAAGAAGAAAACATCTTTCTGGGTACTTCCTGTTAAATATGAACTCAGCTGAGGGGAAATATTACATGATATCATTAAAAGTGCTAATGGCTCCAGAGAGACGAGCTCTCTTGAAAGGAAATATTACAATATGTTTTTATCCACTGGTCCTCCTCCACTGTAGATATGCTACTGGTATTTTTCCAATATTTTTTCTACCACCATCCTGCACAACATTGCTGCTGTCATTTTTATGGCTTTGAGATAAAGTATTATGGTGTGTGTGTGTGTGTGTGTGTGTGTGTGTGTGTGTGTGTGTGTGTGTGTGTGTGAAGGTGTTGGAGCTGAATCTTACTTCTGTAGGACGGCCTGCCACTCCCCCAGCCGCTCGCCTATGGGAAAGCGAGCGATCATGCCGTGGATCTTGGCCCGCCATTCGCTCATGTAGTCCTCAATGTCGAAGACAAATGGCTGCTGGCCAAAGTTGGCGTCTACGATCTCACCGGGGGTCTGAAGCCCCACAGTGGGGTACAGGTTGGGCTGGTAGAAACGTAAAATAGTAAACAGAACTGATTTGGCACTAAGCCACAATAATATTTACATATTATTAAAAAAAAATGAATACATTACAGCGCTGCATCAAACGCTTCAAAAAACAAAGCCTGAAGGGGAATTTATCATATTTTCCCCTATTTTATAGCATATCTACACTTATACAGTTGTTGGTGATCATACTAACAGTGATGATTTCCAACAATCGGGTCAGAGTACCACCACAAATTTAAAAGGTTTGGGATGCTGTGCAACAAAATTCAATGATTTGCAAATCTCATACACCCATATTTTATTCACAATAGAAAATAGAAAACATATAAAATGTTTAAAGGCAGACGTTTCATTATTTAAAAAAAAAACAAAAAAAACCTAACTAATTTTGAATTTGATGGCAGCAACATGTTATAAAAAAGTTGGGATGGGACAACAAAGGGTAGTAGTACTTTATTTTTAGTAGTACTAAAAATAAAAAGCTCCAAATAATTTGATTAATTGGCAAGAAGTCAGTAACACGACTGGGTATAAAATGAGCATCAAAACTGTTTGAACAAATTATGGAACATTTTCAGAATAATATTCCTCAATGTAAAATTCCAAAGACTGACAATATATCAAAAAATTGAGGAAATCTGGTGAAATCTTTGTGCGCAAGGGGCAGTGTTGAAACTCTATAGTGGCCTGTCTTTAGTTCAAAAACTTAACACGTTTGGTGAATTGCGTCTTGATGCATTCTCAATTATCCAGGAAAGTAAAGTTGATTCTGTTCATCTGGACGTAGCGTTTTGTGGGAGAAACGTTTCGTCACTCATCCAAGTGACGTCTTCAGTCTCAGCTGACTGCAGGTTTCCTCAATCTTATAAACAGTACATTTGCATAATGACTGAAACCAGCCCACTGAAGGAACAATGCGCTGGGAGGTTGTTTATAAGACTGGGGAAACCTGCAGTCAGCTGAGACTGAAGACGTCACTTGGATGAGTGACGAAACGTTTCTCCCACAAAACGCTACGTCCAGATGAACAGAATCAACTTTTTGGTGACATTTGGTGAATAAAAAAAAATCAACACAGAAGATCCAGCACCTTGAATGCTACATCAGACAAGATTGGGACAATATTCCTCCTCAGTTTTCAGACTGTTGCTAAAAGAAGAAGGGATGCCACGCAGTGGAACATGGCCATGTCAAACTTTTTGAGAGGTGTTGCTACCATCTAATTCAAAATGGTGCATTTTGTCAATTTAAACATTTCACATGTTTTAAGTGTTGTGTTGTGAATAAAATATGGGTTTATATGATTTTCAATTTACTGCATTTCATATTTATTTGCATTTTACACTGCGTCCCATCTGTTTTGGAATTGGGTGTATACCCACCAACTCTGTGATGTGTGATGAGCTGTTCATGGCAGTTAAATTGTGACAGGATAGAAACACTGATGGTGTCTCTCTTAGGCGGAGCTTTAATGCTAACTAGCTGCACACGTCTGTATTTTAGTGGCTGTAAACAATCGAAATAGTTCTTACATGAAACTGCTCAAAACAAAGTCTGTGGACTTTTGATGTAACTTGGTCACAGTTTTTGAAAAGACATATTAATGCAGAGTTCCCCAAATGTATTTTTGTGCATTAAAGACCACAAAGTGCAAATTTGTTTTACAAAATTAAAAACTTGCTAACTGAGTAACCCACACCAAAACGATCTACATGGGTAAAAATACATAAACTTGATTTTGGGTTGTCCCAAAATCAAATGTCATCAAAAGCACTTTTGTTATGGAATACCTCGGGTTCCATAATAGACAAGAGTCACTGGACAAACAGCTGTTTGTTGGTTTTTGCAAAAGACAAAAAAACAACCCACTAACAGGATATGAAACTAACATCAGCACTCAGATGAAGGCTGCTTGGGTTAGATCCTGTTTGGTTTCTGCATGTACAGCTACTTTGAACTGTGGAGACTGTAGTCTAGTTTAAACCAATCTTTCCTTTTTGAAACATTCCAGTCATATCAGCCACTGGATCCAAAAACACAGAAAGGGTTTCTGACCCCAAATGGCAAAATAAACTGCAATTAGATGGGCAGCTGCACAGTTGATATCACTTACACGAAACAAAAATTATTAAAATTGGGCTTATTAATAAAAGGAAAGTGCTGAAGGGTTATGATGGGAAAACATGGCTATAATGAATACTTACGGGGAGGTCTGTGAAGGCAACACCTAAAGGACAGAAAGACAAATCCAGTTAGAGTTAAGAACGTACACACACATTGGTTCCAGTTGATGCTAAATGACATTCTATCAATTAATTTAAAATAAAAGGATCTTAACATGTACACCAACCTAAACTGATGCCATTTTTGGTGTAAAAGCAAGTGTTGTTAATGAGGTTGACGCAGCAGCCAATTACATCACCCGTGGTGAATGTCGGCCCGTATGGTTGGCCGGTCCCGGAGGAGCAGAAGGAGTGTCCGTCATCTCCATGGTAACCGTATGAGTGCTTGTCCCATCCTAAAATAGGACAAGGATTAAGATTAGTTCTTGCATCTCATACTTGAACCATGTGAAAAACGTGTCAGTAATCAAAACCTCGGTGACAAACACACAGTCTTACTGCTGCACGCATAAATTGGGAGCAGCTCAGTATGAAAAGTATAAGCAGCTGGGGTGAAGTGGCTTGCTTGAGGTCACTGCTAACAGGAAGGAAGACAGTTACTCATTGACTTCAGCAACTCAAATTTTCCCATCTGACTGCCGCTGCCTACAAGGCGGCTCATAAAAACTGACACTTTCTGAGTCTGCAGGCCGTCCTCCCGGATGGCCAGCAGGAGGACTTTGTCTGTGTAAAGAAACTGGTGAGTCACTGCCAACAGGAACAGCAGCACAGGAGGCTGCACCAGAAGACTAAAGGGCACCAGGGGAAGAGAGGAAGATCTCATGATGTACTAATTACATAAACCAATTTCTTGTTCCTGCTGGTAGTGATGCATGTGTATACAACAAAGGTGAGTCACTGGTAGCTTATTAAGGCAAATGAGTAAGAACTTAGCATACAGTGCAATAAATTCTATATTTGTTGATATTTTTCAAGTTTTTACAGATCTGGAATTTCTACAGATAAGCAGAGTGTTAAATTCCAGGCTGATAACGGTGCTTAAAACAACAGCCAAAGCTGAAACCGATGTTATCTTTATTTTTAAAGATTTTTTTTTTTTATCCTTTGTATCAAGTCAACAAAGTCTGAAAATTTAACACAACAGATATGTATCTGCCTTTGTTATCGGTAAATACCATCTTATACGCTGATATCAGTCAATAAGGCTAATATCAGCCATTACTGATATTTGACCCATGTATCAGTGCATCCCAAGAAATTTCCTAATAACATGCTAAGAAACTTACAAAGAAAAGCCATCTACTTGAGTCCTAGGGATGGGGGAGACAGTCAATACAGCTTGTTGTGGTATGAAAACACAGGCATGACTGATCCCTAATCCCTCTTATACACTCTTGTTTTACCATTGTGAAATAATGTTTCCAGTGAAATAAAATACCAGTTGGTCACATTCCAATTAACTGATTCATTTGGACTTGAGAGCCCTTCGGATTAAGCAATATGTTCTTGTGACACAGCATCAACAGTTATAGCTATGTCCACAAGCTTCAAACTACATTTATAAACATTTAGCATCTTAGGCTTCTGAATTAGAAACCTAACATTTGCTAATTAGTAGTGCATTTACAGTTGAGGCTAATGTAACCACACTAAAAATAATAGTGCCAAATAACAGAATGAAAAAGACAATCCTGAATCAAATATTAAGTACAAGATGGTTTCAACTAAAATTGACTAGCAGTTGCTGACATACATTGTTATGGACCACAAAAAGACACATCTTATGCCTTCTAGGCTCATCGTGGGATCACTTGGGAGGATCCAGTACCCCAGGCATGCAACCAAATGTTTTAGTGTGTCTACAGCTGACCTCATAGACTTCTGTAAGTCTATATTCCACAGTTTTTCGGAATATTCAAGAAGAAACACTAAAAAGTATATGTGAAGGACACTTTACAGAAACCTTTATTAAAAACTATTATTACTATTACACATGTAATAGTTTTTAAATTGCAATTGCAATGGATTTTTCTAGGGAGTCCACTTTTTTGTGTCTTTCCACATCATTTATTTCATCAGTAATGTCCAGACAGTTACTCCCACTTTGCTCAAGTCTGCCTCTTCTGTTGCAACCTCAGCTCTTGTGTGTAGCCAAATATAGCACCACAGGGTTCTTGGGTATTTCATAACCTATTATCAATGTTAACGCTACCCATATGTCATCTGTTTATTTTGTAATTGTCAAACATTCACTTTTCTCAAAACAGCCTCCAGCGTGACAGTTGTATAGATGAATATCTACAACTAGTATTAAAGCACCTGTGTTATGACTTGCATCTTTCTAAGACACTCCATTTAGTTCCTGTCTTGCTACAGCTGCCCTGTTCAAAAATACTCTTTCCCATTTGTCTCTAACACACCGTGGATCCCACTTTACCAGCAAAGTTCTTGCAGTTAAAATAACTTAATGCAAGTTTTTCATGATAAAACTACAATTTGAGTCTGATTACAGTCTTAAAATTCTCCTAAAAAAGCAGCTTTTTGCTTAAATCAATCAGACATGTTTTAAGAAATGATGGGTATTCCCTATAGGAAATTGCCCAAGAAAACCTGAAGATTTCATACAGTGGTTTGTTCTACTTCATTCACAACCAGGATAATAGAAAGAGAAGTGGCACAGCCCAGTCCACAATTCAGAATGAAGACGTTGGAGATCAGCACTTCTATTTTGAAAGATAAACATAAAAACAGATGCTTCACAGATGTGGTATGAAGGTAGTAACTACGGTTGTATGACTTTATTTATTAGAAGATTGCTTTGATGAGTTTCCCCTTTTGAGGGAAATTTTTAAGAGTGCAATTGATCCTACCATGGATGATGTTGTCAATGCACATCAGTTATCAGCTGTACTAACTATTCAATAAGAATTATTAGATGATAAACTTGCACTAGTTCAGTGGTTCCCAAACTTTTTTGCGTGGTCCCCCTTTGTTTTACAAGAAAAATGTTCGCCTTCCCCCTCAAACATTTAGTAAACAATTAAGCAAATACAAGTAACCTGCAATAAATTACAGGTAGTAATAAAATAAACTACTAACTCTTTTACGCTACGTCCACACCTACACGGGTATTTTTGAAAACACAGCTGTTTCTGTTACTGTCCCTCCATTTAGAAAGGCAGAGGCATCACGGTGTAATTATTTTACCTGCAGTTGTTTTTTTCCCTGTGTAATAATATTCAACATTGCTATCAATACATTTTTCACAAAATGCCTCTCTGTGCAAAATGGGTTCAAAAACATAAACAACTGTGGGATACTGTTTGTCCGTGATTTGAACCAAGGGAACAAATCGTGGCAGGAACGACCTGATGTTATTTGTATCTGCTGTAACTAGAGCTGGGCGATATGAGATTTTTTCATATCACGATATGTTTTTTTCATTTCAGGCGATAACGATATCTATCACGATATAAGCCAAATAACTATATTTGTAAGATTTAAATGTGCCGTTGCTCACAAGTAAAATGTGAAATAATCAGCAGCTTGTTTTTATTTAAATATTTATTTCCCATAATAAGTTCAACAGGGTAGATGTACTTAAGGAACATGAGACTTTTTCAGATAAATAAAGGCAAATATTACAAACTACACAAAAGGCAGCCGCTAAAGCGTTTAAGTTTCAAAATAGAACAAACGAAACAGACTACTAAATTGTCAATTCCACTTAGAAACAAAATATTAATTCTAAAAATAAATCTTAGTTTGTTTTACAGAAGAACAGACAAAATTGACTAACTTTTGTCAATATCAAATAAACTGAGAACTAAAAGGAAATTCTCAATCTCTCCTTGTTGTATAGCTTAGCTTTTCAAACAGTTTTAACAGTTACTTTAGTCTGACAAAAGCCGAATGACGAATTAGCGCTTCCAGTCAGAGACTGAGGCTACGTCCACGCGTACACGGGTATTTTTGAAAACTGAGATTTTCCATTTTCGTTTTAAAAAATAATCCCATCCACACATAAAGGCAGAAATGAAGGAAAACGCTGCTATGAACATGCCAAAGCAGCAGGTGGCGCTAGATTCCTAACCGTGCAGAAATGTTGGCCAATCAGAAGTCTAGAAGCCTCGGTGGGAAAAAGTAAACAAAGCTGGGGCATAGAAGCAGAACCGAGTCGTATGTGTGGAGGGACAGTAACTGTGTGTATATGTAAGCATTTAAACACTGCAGAGAGTAGAATTAACAGTAACAGTATTGTAGAAATTCATTTCACCGAAACAATAACGTGGCGCAGTGTGACGCATGCACCAGTTTATTGTATTTCCAGACTTGCTTTCGGCACAATTTACAGTGCACGCTACTCTGTTTTTTGTCAGACTTGAAATAGCCGAAATACCTTCACACTACGGAACTTCTATGGCTCTTCCGTTCGACAATCTCTCCGGCGTTGGAACCATCATCTGTTTTCTCTTCGGTCACGCTCGGTTGATTTTTCTAGTCGGCACACTCATTTCCTCCATTACGCGCTGGCTCCATTACCCGCTGGCTGCTCCCAAACAAACACACGTGCGGCTTGGCACTTGTGCTGTACGTAACAAGTGACGCTGCGGCTGTGATTGGTTCGGCTCTGTGCTACTTAATTTGGATTGACTGACCTTTTTTTTTTTTTTTTTTTTTTAAGAGGACAAGAGCGGCGAAGTCTATCGCGATAGTTTAATTTCTCTATCGAGTAAAAGTTATATCGCGATACATATCGTTATCGTTCTATCGCCCAGCTCTAGCTGTAACTTTACTGTATAAAGAGCTAACATCTCCAAAATGACAGGAGTAATTAGTCATTACAACAAGTGTGTGTGAACTAAAAATCAAGAATGTGGGATACTGTTTGTCCGTGATGTGCAGAGCCCAGCGCGTGCTCCCCACGAAGGGAAACACAATTCTGCAGGGGAGACCTACCTCGGCACTTGTGCAGGTGAAGCCAAAGGGAAGATATGCTTCACCATATTTTCTAGTCTTTGGCTTCGAATGAAGTTGGTTTGGAAACATATTCAGCGATGCTTCATCTCCTGCTTTGCGTTTGAGTGGGCGCCTCGTGCTAGCAGTGTCCAAGCGTTTTTGTTTTCCCCTTTTCATACCACGCCCCCCCGCAATGGCTCTGCACCCCCCCTAGGGGGAGGGCCCCACAATTTGGGAAGCTCTGCACTAGTTAACCCAGTGTGCTACCGGACAACTTGCTGAAAATGTGCTTCAGTACATTCCTATTAAAAATGTTCTTGTTTTTATGTTTTACGTGTTGTTTGGAATCATTACACAAGTAAACACCAATAAAATAAAGTGGTACAGTATAACTGACAAAAGTGGGACCAGCAAAGCCAATAATCCAAGGCAATAACAACCCGTATGACCCTTCAAAATAAAGGTATAAGCTTTACACACAGCTTGGCACAGTATGGAGTGCTACAGACTGCAAGATGCAACCACCATAAAGTACAGTTTAACCTAAATAATTCTATACCGCTCTTTGAGAGGATGTAAAACGACCATATAGGATGACATGTCTGTATTATCCTGCCTGTCTAAGACAAATAAAATGATACTAGTATCGATCTGTTATTAATTCCTGTATCTCTTCCAAAGCTAAAATGCAGTCTCATACTGTCTGAGTGAGAAAGTTACATAGATCTTCGCCTCTTTGCCCGAGTGAATTCATATCAGCTGTCTGGTTAATTGCACAGATTTGATCTAAAGTTATATGGAAGTATTCTTCTATAGCACAAGGGAAATCGGTAAACTTCACAAAATCAGACCTTGACTTTAACTCAATGAAACCTTAAGTTTTGCATGAATGGCTCACCGTGAACTGAGCACCCTGAAAGTGACCTGAACTGGACTGTGTTCAGCTTCAGCTCTGTTGTGTTTCTCCTCACTTGCAGCTTACATGTTGTTGCCAAAAAGCAAAGCAGGGTTAGGAAAAGTAGGTCATGGGTGAGCCGAGATATTAGATGCGTACTTGTATGTGCACATGTGTATCTGTGAGCATGTCATAAAGTACTAGGCTCAGCTGGACATGCATCTTTGTATCTGTATCCTGTGCATTGGGGCATTTCTTTCAACTTACACAACACATATTGTCCTCTGTCCCTCCATGTGTTTTTTGTGCATAAGTGTATATACGTGTGTGTGTGTGTGTGTGTGTGTGTGTGTGCGCGGTGAGGTATTAGATTAATCTGCTGACAGGGATATTGCCTCTAAAGCCAGGCTCGCTGCTCCAACATGCTAATGAAATGGGCAGGCCTCCACAGCAGGATCAGGCACAGAGGTCAGCAGTGGAGAACATTGTACTATCACAGGACGCACAAACACATACACAAGGACAGTACTTTATTACATTTTTGATGTATAACCATAAAAAAAAGGGATGCTGTGTAAGATGTAAATAAAAAGAATGCAGTAAATTGCAGATCTCATAAACCTATAACACATCTGAAAAATTAAACAGAGATATGTTATTATTTCATGAAAAAATTAGGTTGTTTTGAAAATGACGGCAGCAACATGAATGCCATGTTTTCTGATTAAATAGAAAAATGACCATCCAACTTGTTACCAGCACTAAGGTCAAAACTTATATCTGACTGTGACGAAATGCATTACTGACTATGGAATTGGCAGCTTGCACATGTGGAAAGACATTAATGCTGAAAGATATATACAGGTTTTAAAGAAACATGCGCTCCCATCTAAAAATGTGTCTTTTTTAGGAAAGGTATTTCATAATTCAGCAAGACCATGCTAAGCCACATACTGGATTCATAGTAGAAGAGTCCAGGTGAAAAATTGGCTTGTTTATAGTCCATATCTTCAGTCCAGCAGCTGATCCTCAGTTAATGTGTACGGACTGTTGTTAAAAGGAGAGGGGATGCTACCCAGTGGAAAACAAAGCCCCGTCCTAAGTTTTTAAGGATGTGTTGGTATCATTAAACATTTGATATAATTTTTTTAACACGCAAGTTTAATCTTCTATCATGCATATTACTGTATTCTGTGTTTATTAACATTTTACACAGTGCCCCAGTTTTTTTACTTACTCGAGTAAAATCTGAACTCACCTTTCACAAAATTTATTTCAAATCCAATAATTTTATAAAAATTTATATTTTACATCAAAACAGGAAAATAATATGATTTATGTGTAGTTCCAGATCCCATAAAAAATGAACATCCACAGTTGTGATGTAAAGAAAACCACAGAACCACATGACCCAAGGTAGCTCCTGCCGGCAGTGAGGACACAAGTAATACCTACACAACACTGATTTTACTTTCATTTCTGAGCAGTTAAGAATTTTTTTTTTAAAAAAAGAAGAAACCAATTGACAAACATATATTTATTAACTTTCTTGGGCTTTTCCTCTGGCCCTGGTTAAAATTTCTCTCCTCTGAAAATAGAAAATCCCTAACTTAGAATATTTGCAGTTCTATAAAGATGCATCTTCAAAGATCTGAAACTTTACAAGCATGAAATACTCGCTCTTTTAACAGACTTTTCAGAGATGCTTGAATCTTCAGTTTCAGCTTTGAACTCTGGTACATCTGACAGGTTTTCTTTTTTTAAGATATTTTTTTTAGCACTTTGCCTTTCATTAAAGAGATGCAGCAGAGACAGACTAGAAAAGTGTTTTTTGTAAAGCAGACAGGGCAAAGTCATGCAGCAAAGGTTGAGCAGAGAGTCAGTTGCTGAGAGCATTTTTTAGAAAGTGGTGTGTGCCCTAGACAATCAACCATCAGGTCACCCCATCAGACAGAGTTTTAACAGGATAAATGAAACCAGGAAAGTGTGCTATTCAGCATAGCAATTTCAAGACCATAGCTTTCAAAACTTAGTTTTGAATCTTATGATTTATGATGGTAATTCCACCTCACAGGGAACTTATATAACACTTCAGCGCTTTAACTCAAGAAGAATTTCTGAGTGCAAGATTTTCATTTTCGCAGGTCTGATTCGGGTGTTTTTTGCCATTACTAGCAAAAACTAGAAAAGTTAAATACAACAACCTTGCTTAAGGATGTCATATTCAGTATTTGACAAATAAGTGTTAATTTAGCAGTTTGATCATTTTGGATGCTGCAGTTCGTGGGCTCAGTTCTATTGCATTAAAATAACCGGAATGTCTAATATTATCTCCATTCAAAATTAAAATAACAGAAACACATCTTTGCACAAAGACACCTTCACAATCACCATACATATACTCACAGCACATATAGAACATTATACACTTCACCAGCACACACACAACATGTGCAGCATGCTGTGAAAGTGTGCACAGATGCACAGATGAGTGGGAACAAACATAAACACTGAGAGATGCAATCAGCGAAGCCCAGGACACACAGAGATAAATCTCCACAGTTTGGGACAAACACACACTGGCACACAAATACGCCGAGTTAGTCCGAGTTAAGGCAATCATCAGTAATCTGTGTACCAGGGCTACACACCATCTGTAGTAAAATCCTAGTTACAAAAGATACTTTCATAACTGATCTGTAACCAGTTGTGAAAAAAGCATCCATCCATGCAACGCTTTTCCACATTGTTCCGGGGCTTTGTGTGACGTCTAACACATGCGAATCAAGAAGAGAGGAGAATGAGGGATCTTTGTGTATGTGTGCATCTAGACTCTGCTGAACTGGCTGCCACCAGCCTCCACAGCATTCCACAAACCTCAGCCACCGCACAGATCTTAACCATTCAATAAGCAAATAGCCCCACACGGGCCCTGAAAACCACAGGATATGATTGGTGGAAGCACATACATGTTCTCACTGGTTGGGGAGAGGGAAGGGGCTTAAGTGAGGTTATCGGCAGCTAAGTGGCCACTATGTTTCCCCCTGTGTCACCCGAGGTTGCTGGACCATTAACACACGTCCAGATAAAACAAAACAATACAAAATAATCAGTGGAAAAGTGGAGGACAAGGAATAAAACTGATATGTTGACCTCCCATATGAATGCATTGCCTACTGTCTATGTACAGCATTTAGACAATAAAATGTTTATGTGTTAGCAGACAAAGGCTTGTTTCTTATCAAATCTTTATAGCAGCACCTTTGTTCTCGGAATTATAGAAGTGACCGCTGTCTGAGCTGTTCACACAAGTAAACAAAGTTAGCAGAAGTGTAAGACAACTGATTTGTTGAGTAGGAGATTTTTATAAACAACTGATTTCATTAAAGCTGCAAGTGTAATTCTCCACAACTTTATTCATCTTTATTGTAGGAATCGAATTCTTCTCGATAGAAATAAATACTAAGCTAGGTGAAAACTGGTGGAAAATTCAGTGAGTAATGATGATTTTCATTGTGGGCTGACCAGAAATGTACATTACGTGACATGTCATCACCGTAACAATATAACCACTGCACTGAAGTCACAGACAGAATAGGCTCCAGTCACACAGGCCTAGAGACCAGTTTATGAGCTCAGCATTCAAAGTAGAGAAAAATGTGTATTCACTAACTGGTTGGCAAGTGGCTACTGGAAGTTGCTGGCTATCAATCAATGAAAGCCTTCTTGTGGTTGGGGTAACCATTCACTTTCAAAGTAAAAGCTGTACATTTTGGAATGTGTTGGTTGCAGTGGTAAGGCACAACTTTTACTCTGAAGGTAAGCATTCTCTGTTTCTGGTTTGCATTGCACTTTTTAAACTTCCACTGTGGCTTGGCAGGTAGTTGGCCAGACAAGTCGGCATGTTCCATGCAAACTATGGCCATCTACCTATCTTCTGTGTCGAAAAAGTGAAGCCAACACGCAAATGCTTTAAACCTGCATTCTTCTGAGTAACCAGCGGGGGGGATTTCTGTGTTTGCCATGAGTACAATGGTACTGTCTATGCTTGAAGAACTAGATTTAACTGAGAGGTAACTGAGCTAAACCAAATGCAAGATGGGTACAATTGTTTTTTTAATGTTTTTAAAAAGGGTCCAATCACTGCAGTTTCTTTATTATCTGAAAGCCCCATAATACATGATGTAAGGTGAAACTGCCTATGAGGACACCCTTAGACTGACACAAAACCCAGTCATTGAAATCTTTGCATATAGTAGTAATTTCACTGGGTGTTGGCTAAGGCTCTGGACCAAAAATAAACTCTACATAAAATACAAACCGAGCAATCTGTCATTACAAAGTAATAGGTGGATCACCACGAGGGTGCAATAAGTCCACGTCATCTGTCACTGATCTGTATGACAGCTCAGTAACATGTCCTGACATGTTACTGATCTGTATGACAGCTCATTATCATGTCCTGACATGTTCTCTACTGCAGCCGTCAGACAAACTGCATCTAATTACGGCAGAAACCCTGAGCATCATCATCTCCACCTGTTTTCATTCCTGCATCTCAGAAATGTTGGTACTTTTCCAGCTTCTGATTTATCCTCAAAAATCAATTTCTTCTTCATCCCTTTCATCCACCTTTAGTATATTCCCTCCACACATGCATCCACATTATCTCCACTGCTACTTTAACTCTAAAAATATCTCAATTTCCTAATAATGAACTCTTTACCAGGGTTTGCAATATACATGAGAAAATAGAAACAAGGCTAAAGTAAACAGTGTTAGTCTTTGATTGTAATCTAAGCCTGTAAGGGCTGTGGGTTAAGGCTGTTCGCCAGTAAGTAATTAGAAAGGTTCAAGGTTTTGGAAAGCCCCTCTGTAGCTGCTTCATTGTATTGAGTGTACTGTGCTGTGTGTAATCAAAATGGAACAAAAAAAAAAAAAAAGAGTGACGCAGGATGTTCATCTTCCCAGCCAGCCAAAGCACCCGTCCACTCTGACTGCTAAGTGGCAGAAATGCTGGCATCAGATCAGCAAGCCAATGTTGTTGGTGAACAATGGCATGATGACGCTCTTGCCATACCATGAGTTGTTGAATAAACTAGGGAATCCTTATTTAACCCTATTTTGCTAACTACTTCTAACACAGACGCCAAATTGTAGGCCTACCATCTTTTCATTAGATATTCTGACAGCTATACGCCCACTATAACATTCATCCATCCATTTTCCTAACTGGTTATGCATCTTAGCTGGGACACATCCCAGCCGTCTCAAGGTGAAAAGCAGAGTACACTCTGGACAGGTTGTTGGTCCATCGCTAAAGTAAAGAGACAGACAGCCACACACACACCACTACATCTTCTGCCAATTTAGACTCATCAATCAATCAACCTAACATTCATGCCTTTGAAATAAAGACAATTTCAGAGCAGGATATTCAAACCTTGCATCTTCTTGCTAGCCACTGCACCACTGTGCTACCTTGACTATAATATATTCATCAATATATCTAAAAAAAAAAAAGGTCTCTCTTTTCAGCCTCCTACTGGTTATAATACAATGACATTATTCAAGTTGTACTCACCAGGCAGTCTGTTCATGTTGACTCCCTGAGCAGACAGGCCAATGCCCATGTATCTGCACACAACAAGAGACAAAAAAAAATTAGATTTACATGTCATTACTGAGCGTCCAGCACATTTAAACACTCGGATCAGCTTCTTCTCACATCTTTAATCCAGCTAGCTTTGCAAATTCTGAGCTGATGCTCATATATTCATGGGGGTTGGCAGGAGTAGAGTGTCTTCAGATTTTTCTGACTAGTCATTGTGATTTACTGAGTCCATGAGCTGAAACATCCAAAGTGGCAAACAAGGATAAGCAGTTGGTCTGCATCATTTTCATGTAGACCGGCTTAAAAGGACAGCAAAAAATCTTTTTACTCATTTGAACAAGTCAGCATTATTGCCACTTGAATGCATTTGGCATATTACAAAGTAGTAATAACATAAACATCAGTAATAAATGCCTGCTTTGGGCCACGTGGTTGGTCTTATTCAAATGTTCCATGCTTTTCAAATAAGTTACATTTACAAAGTAAGAGGAGTAAAAGACACATCAGTCAAGTCTACAAAAACTCAGGGCTGTGTGAACACAGCTAGACATGCTAGCATCTCTGTGATGCTGGACTTTGTCATAGCAAGCTTTTGTGCTCAACAATAATAGCAGGTAAACTTAAAATGCACCTGATGCTGGCACAATATAAAAAATTAAAAGATCACCAAAGTTATTAAGCTCTCACTTATGTCTGCATTGATCTGACTTATCTAGCGTTGGAATAAATAATGAAAAAGACTAAAGGAATACATCTCTCTCACACACACACACACACACACACACACACACACCCCCGCTAGGGCTAACATGCAAATCTATTAATATGACTTATCACAGTAATGAAATAATAATGAAAAAGAAATACGTAGACATAAATTTTAATCAAATTTGCAGCAGCACAGCGGCCTACAACAAATAAAACATCTGAAGAGAGAAATCCAAATAAAAACAAGATTATTCTTAGTCAGTGCTCTACAATCATTTTTCAGTCAAATTAAACCAGTTGAGTGTCCATGTTAATTAATCCTCTCTCTGCTTTCTAGATTAATGTGGCCAATCTGCACAAAGTCAGCAGCACTTTTTTTTTTAAACCAAAAAAGCTTTTTCCAAAGAGAGTTTAATAATTCCACTAGGATATGGCTAAGGAAGGTTCTGTAATAACCAGTGATGATGAAACCAGTGACTAAGCCATTGAAGCAACTCAAATAACACAAAGTAGTCTTTTACGGTGGCTCTATTTATACTTATTTTACCAATGCTTTTTCCTTTACCTCTGACAGATATTCTTCACTTCTTTCATTTAATTATTAGTGTTCAATTTTATGTTCATGCAAAATAGGTTAGCCTTAAGTTTCTGCAGTGGTATAGCTTGCCACTCTAGGCATGGTACCAACGGTTCACTGCAATATTCATGCTATAAAATATGCGCAATATTATTTTTTTTAATTAAATGACCCACAACAACTTTTAATGATATTTATGATAATAAATTTTTTTTGAGTATACATAGACTACCAGTCAAATATATGAAAAAAAAATGATAATAAATGTGTTATATTTTAGATTTCTGGCAGTAGCCACCCTTTGCTTTGTTGACTGCACTGCAAACCCATGGCCTTTTCTCAATGAGCTTCATGATGCAGTTATGCCTGAAATGGTTTCACTTCACAGGTGTGCCTTGACAAGGTTTCTTTGTGGAATTTCATAATAATGGGCTTGGGACCATCAGTTGTGTTGTGCAGAAGTCAGGGTTGTCAGCTATGTACCAACCTATCTGACAACTGTTACAATACATTTTATGGCAACAACCAATCAGCTAAGTAAAGGACAGGTGCCAGTTCAGCTCACAGGGATGAGCGGTGCTGCATGGCGGAAAGCATCTGGCCCGGGTTCGAGTCCGACCCGCGGCCCTTTACCACAGGTCTTCCCCTTTCTCTCTCTCCCTCTGCTTTCCCATCACTCTTCACTGTTCTGTACAATAAAGCTGAAAAAGGCCAAAAATAAGGTATTTAAAAAAACAGAAACCACAGGCCATTATTACTTTAAGAACTGAAGGTCTGTCAGTTTGGAAAATTGCTAAAAAACAAACGTGTGCCCAAGTGCAGTCACAAAAACCAAAAAGCGCTACGACGAAATTGGCTCACATGAGGACCATCCCAGGAAAGGAAGACCAAGAGTCACCTCTGCTGCTGAGGATAAATTCATCAGAGTCACCAGCCTCAGAAATCGCAAGTTAACAGCACCTTAGATTAGAGCCCAGATAATTTCCACACAGAGTTCGAGTAGCAGACTCATCTCTACATCAACTGTTCAGAGGAGACTGTACAAATCAGATCTTTGTGCTCTGATAGTTTGGGATGAGATGGAGTGAAGGCAAAGGGGTCAATAAATACTCAGCATCTCTGGGAACTCCTTCAAGACTGTTGGAAAACCATTTCAGCTGACTACCTTATGAAGCTCATCAACAAAATGCCAAGAGTGTGCAAAACAGCAATCAAAGCAAAGGATCGCTACTTAGAAGACTCTACAATATCAAACATGCTTTGAGTTATTTCACATTGAGTTGTTGTTTTTTTTTTGTTTACTACATTATAATGCCTTCAGTGAGAATCTACAATGTAAATAGTAGAGCTGGGCGATATATCGAGTTTTTAAAACATATCGATATAATTTTATACGAGATATAAGATGTGACAATATCCTTTATATCGATATAGTCTATGTTACGTTATAATTATAGTTGTGGAGCCGCAAGTTTGCCTGTCTTTCGTCCACTTTTGTCTCTACGCAACGTTACTCCGCCTCGCCTTCACTGAAGACAACTCCCCCTCCTCCCCCATCGCTTCACGTGCAGGCAGCGACAAGATGGACATGGCAAATCTCCGTTAACGAGTTACTGCGCATCGCCCTATGCGTGGGGCTGGACGGCGTCAACGTGCTAACGAGCTAACCCTAAAATCCTTTCATTCTCTCAAAAGTTGATAGCGCGCCTTATGTATGAATTCTGGTTGTGCTTGATGGCCGCGAACCGATTTTATGTGGTACACGGCGCTCAGCAATCTGTCAAAAATGTTTGAGTACGACTTTGGTAAGCTACGGAGCTGCACCGCTTGATAGATTGTCGGCGCATTACGGCTACCGAGGAGCTTCGCGGAGTGATACGTACTGTGCTTCAACGTAATATTACCGTATTGTGTGTGTATAAGGACCATAAATGGCACCTGTAAGAGACGTGGTTATGAAGTGGATTTCAAACTCCAGGCTATCAGTCACACAGTAAAACTCGGGAACAGAGCAGCTGTGAAATCTGTCTGTCTTTGTTATTACGCTCAGCGTCTTTTAGTTTACATTTTGACTGCACAATTGTGAGCTCTTTGTTTAGCACAAAAACAAAATTGTTTTCTTTTATTTATGGAGCATTATTATTTAATAAATGCTCATAATTTAATTTTGAGTAATTTTTCATGTACATCTGTGCTGTATGTTAATAAAAGTGCCTGTGTGACATCTGGGACACAGCTTTGACTAAGAACTCTCTTTTTGTTCTTATTTTATGGCTTAAAAAAAATAGAGATATATATCTTATATCGCCATCCAGCTAAAAAATATCGAGATATGAATTTTGGGTCATATCGCCCAGCCCTAGTAAATAGTCATAAAAATAAAGAAAAAACATGAAATGCAACAGGCTAAAGAGTCACTGTAACACCAAATTCTCTGACTTTTCATGGTGAATTGCAAAACAAACCACTGAACTCTCTCAGAATATTTTCATTATGTCATTCAATTGGCTAACTGCTACACTAGAGCATTTCAGTAAAAGTGATTTAATTCATCTACATCTACGGCAGTGAATAAAAAGTTGGAATTCTATTTAGTTTCAGTGTAAGCAGCTTGAAGCAACCCAAAGCTACAGATCCACAGCTTAGTTCTGCTACACATGACGCCACCTCATTCAAACTGACGGATTAAAGAGCATTGAAGTCCATGTGATTTCTGCTTAAACCAGTTTAGATTGATTTAAAAAGTTGTAAACAAAAACTTTGATCCAGTTGATGAGTCAAATCATCGACTTATAGGCTGCAGCCCAACAAAACTGTAGAGATACACCAATCAACTGCCCAGGGACTGGAATTGGCTCATATCAGTGATCAGGAGGTGACCCTCTGATTTCTCAAGACAAATAGTCATGCACACTTACAGCCACATGCTAACATATTGTTAGCATGAAGGCTCTTTACTGTCAATGAAGACACAAAATCTGCCAAAGTAGAGTCCCTAGGGTACCAGTGTGGAAAACAACAACAACAAAACAAGCTAAAGCTATCCACATCTTAGCAGTCAAAGGGTCAAGGTACTAAAATTATTAAAGTGAGTGAAAAAGGTAAAAGAGCCAGTATCCTGTTATCTGGTAAAATAAGCAGCAACTCATTTTCAGTTAATTATCTGATCCCCTTTCCAGTGTTAGAGCACTTTATATTTCAAAGTTGCCTCAGTGAGAGAAGATAATGTAACTTATTACACTTACTGCATGGAAAGTTCAATAATTTCTTTTATTCTGGAAATCGCATTGAAGAAAAGTTTGTATATGCTGTCAGTTCTCACAAAGAAAACTAGAATCATAAAAATGAGTATTTTCAGATTACACTAATACGAATCTGGACTTGGAGAAGAAAATTACAATCAAGATATCTCTACGAAATTTTAATGAATTCAAATTCTTGAATTTATGGCTTTTTCTCAGTACTGTCTGAGACCCGAGATGTGAGCTTATTTTTAAGTTTCAAAACGACTTATTAGCTTATGGGTGTAACTTGAAATGTATACACAGAGTACATGTTATTCCCGTGGCATTCCACGACACATCATGCAGCTTCTAGCTGCCTAAAAATGAAAGCCATACAAACATATTTTGCATCACTTCTTTTGTATGCCTAGCTGTTTAACTGGAAATAGGGAATGTTTACTGTGCAATTTGAATTTTTTAAATGGAGAGGTATTTCAGCTCCAATCAAGTCACAAAAGAGAATCTGAAAGCCAGACATTTAACCACATGGCAAAATAATTGCAGAGACTAACCTAACACTTACTCATCAGCAACCTCAGCAATCACTGAATTAGCTGAAAGGCAATGACTCTCTTTTGTGCGGTATGGCCTCATTTGACAATAAAGATCTTTGCATATTCATTTACATATGGAGTTCATCTTTGACTGTTTTATAATGTAGAAGTAAATTTGCCATTCAGGTCCTTCCAAAGAGTCCTGTAATAACAGAACTAAACTGGAGGAACTTTCTTGCTGTTAAATTCCATGTGGCAACTTTTTCAGCAACAGTGCACAACGTTACCTATTCTAGCTGCCAAAATGAAGCAAACAATTCCAGACCCAGTTTATCTAGGAGGATACGCTTGGTGAAATAGACTTCTCTTAGTACTTTTAAAAAAAATGTATCAATTTGAAACTGTGTGTGTGTCTGTTCCTGTCTAGCTATCTTTGTGAGGACCGAAATCTGCATTCTACTATACTTGTGAGAACCAACAGTCACTTGTGAGGACACACTCACCGGTCCTCACAAGTTTGAAGGCCTTTTTGAGGCTCAAAATGTGGTTTTAGTGTCAGGGTTACAATTAGGTTATGGTTAGGGTAAGGGTTAGGCATTCATTTTTAATGGTTAGGGTAAGGTGCTAGGGAAACCATTATGTCAATGAAGGTCCTCACTAAGATAGCTGAACAGGCTTGTGTGTGTGTGTGTGTGTGTGTGTGTGTGTGTGTGTGTGTTCTGATTAAATAATCAATTCCCACAGGGCCATGATGAAGAGGCAGTCTGGGCTCAAAACGTTCCATATTTCCTAATTCTGGAAATGACACCCAATTATTGTAATTCTAGGGCAACTAAGAAGAATATCTTGACTATAAGCATACAGATCTACAATTTTCAGGTGTAGTCCCTCACATTAGATGACAGTGATGATTACTAAAACTGTACTTTTAAGGCTGGCTACCATTTTCACTGGTACAGCAGATGAACAAAAACACCCCAAAATTTTCCACTGATGTAACTCTCTCTGTCGTGACAAAGGATTTGGACAGTAATACGATAATTGATATAAAGACTGCTGTTTTGATACAGACTCAAGGTGGAAAAAACTTTGCACAACCAAGTTAACAGGTGTAAATGCAAAAAACTGACAAAAAGGAACAAAGACATTGTTACCGACAAATTTTGCACCAGTGCTACAAATGATTGTCATAAAAAATACTATTTTTATAACCATCAAATTAAATGTTTAAATGTTAATTAAAAATCGAATTCATGTAATTTATTTCAAGTTATTAAAGTTGGCTATTTTTTTCTTTAAAATGAAACAATAAGAGGCAGGGTTTTACATATACACACATATATAAAACCCTACTCCTCTGATAATATCCTCAGAAAACAGCCAGTGCAGTGACTCATGGACCTAAGCTTCAAAGTCAGAATATAATAAAAACTAACAGGAAATACACAAAGTTACTGCAATTTTATTTTTGCGTGGGCACACTGAACATGTTATGAATGACCCGAGGGGGGCGCTAAGTCAGGTTACCATGGTAACATAGGGCACCAACTCTAAGGTTTTAAAAGTTGCATCTGCTTACCCATCTCGACCTTTGCTGACAATCTTGACTTCAAAGTAGTAGATCCCACAGGCAGCAGGGATTGGGTGTGTGGCTCGCACTGATGCTGCATCTTTGTGGTTCTTTCCATGACCTGATAAAAGAGAAATACAAGGTGTACATGAAGAACATGGTAGCCTAATACAAAAGGACTTTAAAAACAAAGAAACACTGGGCTTGCATTTGACTCCTGATTGTCTACCAAAGTCTCATGATATGGCACTGACCTGGATTCTTAGTATTTACATAGTTTAATTAGTCATAAATTTGCTATCTGGTCAAAAGAAAAAAAACACATAAAAAGTAGAACCTGACATTTAGAGACAAACACACTGACAAATAAACTTAACTTAGACTAGATGTTAAACTTAACATATAGTCTAGTAACTAGTAGTGCAAATGACGTTTTCAAATGTAGATAAATAACTAGGTAGAAGTGTACAAAAGGCCACCCCCAAACACCAGGTATCCATGGACATTGCCCATGGACTAAATTGCCTTTAAAAAGACACTGGTTTACATCTACATTTGGTTGAAACGTGGCCTGTTAAAAGTTGACCAAATTATGTTTATTTTTGTGACCAAATCAGGAGATTGTCCGAGGCACTGTGGAAGTAGAGCGCCCTTTATAACTTTTAAACCTTTTAAAGGATTTAGATGTAAAAGGATGTCTTTTTGTAAATGTCTTTTGAACAGCCTCAGAAGCTGACTTTTCACCTTCAACTTTTTAACCTAATCTCAGCATTCTTCAGACATCAAAGCTTTCTTCAATGTCTTTTCAACGTCTTTTTATTAAGGGGTTTTTTTCTGTGGAAGGAGGACTGGATAATGCATAGGCACATCTCTATAAATATGACAAAAAAAAAAAAAGAATGTGTATGCGCATATCTGCCTTAGTGTATACACACAGTTTTGGTTGGTAATATAAACAGAGCTTTCTGCATCTGGCCCCAGGTCTTTTGCAATAATGTGCTCTGAACAGACAAAAGATAGAGTGGTGTGGCCAGAGTAACGGCAGACATGTTTGATGAAGACCAAAGGCAGCTTTTCAGAAGAAGCTCATCTAATCTGAATATGGCAACAGAAACAGCTGTAGGTTTGATAACTAACCTAACTGCCATCAGTTTTCTTATTTATTCCCCCTACATTTCCACAAGGCTGTGTTGGGCTTGCACCACAAGGCTGAGTGATCAGTGAGGCTCAGATTAGGCTCAGATACGCGTGGATTTCTCAAATAACATTCATCTTTTTGTTAAGGTGACTTTTCTATGAATAGGTTATACAGGACATTGATTTAACACAGTCTGGTAAAGATGTAGACAATGAGGTCACAGGGCTCATGTATTTTGTCTGGACCAATTAGATTTGAGCACAACACATATTACTGTCTGTCATTCTATATTCAGATGGCTGCTTATGCAATCCCTCGGGTCATGAGAGAGAGAGACTAATATGTTCAGTACTGTTGTATAACTGCAATCTAGCCTCTACAGTAAGCATGTGCATCTCTTTCTGTTACATGTAATCGCACCATTGACTGAGCTCACCTGTCACCACACATAACAAGTCACTGAGAGCTCTGTGTGTGCATGAAATGTAGACATGCTGTAACCTTAAACGAAGCAGCTGGCTGTCAGCAGACACCTTGAGGCTGTTGCTGTTTGTTGTGTGTGAGGGGGACTTAAGTGTGGTCACTAAAATAAAGTTATACATACTATAGAGTAGAACAGGAAGTTAGAAATATACTGGCTCGATGTGTTTTCATTTTTTCAAAAAATACTCTGTAAAATACTCTTAGTATAGCATCACTTGTATAGGTTTACAGTAACAACACCTCTTTAACTGTGATCCTAACTCTTTTAATGATATTTGTTTTATATTTTTTTAATAAGGGTGCAACTATGACACTATTAAAAGATCACAGTGCCATAATTAATAATGAACTAAAGCATGTTAGAGTCTGAATTACATTAACACTATATAAAATATCCACATATGCTAGCCCATTAGTGTTTTTTAGGAAGCACAAAGTGACAGGACATTCGCTAACACTCATTTTTGCATCTTTTTTGACCCACAAATCCACTATGCATGTTCTATCATGTTTACACATGTGACTGGCGTGCCTGTGCGTGTCTGTGTGTGTTTGTGTGTGTGTCAGCCAGTAGTCTAATTTTAGACCTCAGTAGGCCAGCAGGTCTCTTTGGGACTACATAAATGGGTATGTGAGATGGTTACTACCGTTAACCAAAATGTCTGGTTTATAATTCTGCATTCATGCTGATTCATGCTGATTAGGCCGTTGTGGTTTTTTATTTGTATTAGATAAGAAACTTAGAGTGTAACAGTGTTGTAAAGTTTGAATGAAAGGCCATGTGATTTAATATTAAAGCCCTGGCAGTATTAGACATTTCTGCTCTTGTGCGACTTTAAACCTTTCCACAAGAGTTGAAGGAGCAACTGTTAATGTCCTGTTCCTCTTCACCCACAGCACTGTGTGGCCTTAATTGCTTACTAGAATATCAGCAGTCTGCCTCCAGGGTGTATTTTTGACCACTAGCAGAGGCAAAGTGCAAAATCTATCTGTTCAATAATAGCAAGCACAACAAAGACCAAAGCAACACGTTGCTAAATGCCTCACAGTGTCAAAAGAAGCAGAGTCCATATCACTATGTCAACATCATAATAACATTTGAGGATTTATTTATAGTATGAGGAAGTAGGGCTGGGCGATATATCGAGTTTTTTAAAAATATCGATATATTTTCATACGAGATATAAGATGTGACAATATCGTTTATATCGATATAGTCTATGTTACGTTATAATTATACTTGTGGAGCCGCAGGTTTGCCTCTCTTTCGTCCACTTTTGTCTCTACGCAACGTTACTCGGCCTCGCCTCTCCTTCACTGAACACAACTCCGCCTCCCCCATAGCTTCACCTGCAGGCAATGACAAGATGAAAGCGGAAAATCTCCGTTAGCGAGTTACCGTGCGTGGGGCTGGACGGCGTCAACGTGTTAGCGAGCTAACCGCGCTAACGACATGCAGCCAGGAGGGGCTGCACGGCCTAAAATCCTTTCATTTTCTCAAAACTCGACAGTGCGCCTTATGTATGAATTCTGGTTGTGCTTACTGACCGCGAACCGATTTTATGTGGTATACAGCGCTCAGCAATCTGTCAAAAAATGTTTTAATATGACTTTGCTAAGCTACGGAGCTGCACCGCTTGATGGATTGTCTTGGAGGATTAGGGCTACCGGGGAGGAGCCTCGCGGAGTGATACGTACTGTGCTTCAACGTAATATTACCGTACTGTGTGTGTATAAGGACCACAAACGGCACCTGTTCAGAGACGTGGTGCAGCTGTGAAATCTGTCTCTTTGTTACTATGCTCAGGGTCTATTAGTTTACATTTTGACTGCACAATTGTGAGCTTTTTGTTATGCACAAAAAAACATTGTTTTCTTTTATTTATGGACCATGATTATTTAATAAATGCTGATAATTTATTTTTGAATAATTTCTTCATGTACATCTACGCTGTATGTAAATAAAAGCGCCCACATCTGGGACACAGTGTGACTAGAACTCTCTTTTTGTTCTTAACTTATGGCTTTAAAAAAAAAAAAATCGAGATATATATCTTATATCGCCATCCAGCTAAAAAATATCGAGATATGAATTCTTGGTCATATCGCCCAGCCCTATGAGGAAGTACAAAAATTCTTATATGACTTCATGAGGGAATTAATGCCATTTATATTAGACCCTAGCTGACAACACCGCCACCATATACTCAGTTATGATACTACTAAGCTACAGACCTTGCTAGGTATTAAAAACATGAATTCAGAGCTGCTTTCCTGTTCAGACTCTTTGATTACATCTTTTATTTAACTTACTAAAAAATAACTAAATTTTTTTGGACTGGTATAGACTAATACATTGGTTATCAAATGTGTCTAAACTAAGAAAATACTTCAGTCAAAACAAAAGTGAATATAACACTTTGGGCATGTGGCCATACAGCACAAGGCTACATATTACTTGTTTGTGTGCACAGATACACCTGGAACTTGTGCTAAAAGGTTTGTATCTTCTGTTTTGGTCTCCCTGAGGCAGATTATGCTACACAGCAGCACTTCATCACTGTGGCCTCTAAGAGATATGATGGCCTAGTTAATAATAAATGGAAATCTGGAAATGGTATTTTTCCAAGTCAGTGATATTAAGGATTTTTAAGTTACTTTATTTCCCATCTGATGGGAATGCTGATAAAATCTCATACAGTTAAAGTTAAATAAAATCTCAAATTAAAGATGCTATAACCTGTTTGTCTTAAGTTAGCAATATACTACAAATATACTATGAGATAACAACATTGTTACCATTCTACTGACAATACATGAATGCAGCACAAAGGTTAGGGCCACGTGACCTTTGAAAACATTAATCTCTGAACTTTAATTATGTGTCTTCTGCCTAGATAAGAGCTGAGGCAGAGGTATGTTCTCATTGCGATTTATCTACCTTTCTGTCAGCGGGATTATGCAGGTCAAAGTTAACAAAACTTGGTGGAGAAGCTGAGCATGAGCAGAGAAGGAAACTAACTAAATTTTAGCCTGTATCTAGATCACGTCCTTCCTAGTGTGCTGCAGGAATGAGTCTTAAAAATTCATAAATGAGACAGGATTTTTCATTTCTGGTTCCATTTTCTGGATCAGATTTTTGTTTAGATGCTGCAAATATGATAACGAGATGCTTTAAATATTTTCACATTTTTTTCTTAAAACACAGAAGTAAACTGAAGGTATTACATGAACATGTGTTAGCACATAAATGGCTAAATAAGGCTAGAGACTTCAGGGAAATTCAGCACCAACTGATCACGCTAAAAACACGTTCTTAGTAGTGTTTATATGAACGTCATGCAATTGATGTGTAGTTTGTTTATAGCCTAACAATTGAGTTCTGTATCTCACAATTGTATTTATGCTAAAGAAATTTTTAAAAAAGTAGCATGACTGTGGTATTCCAGTCATATAAAGCTCCAAAGTAAGGCCAGAACAGGCAGTTATGACTCTACAGAAAAACCAAGTACAACCTTGACGGTCCCTAAGAACTAGGAGATCAAGTAGCAGCCAAGTGCTGCTATTCAAATGAACTGGTTTAACTAATCGTTAAGCATGAACATCTTTATGAAAGCAGATGTTTTGGCAGTTTGCTGGTCTGGAGCATTCATTTGTGTTGTACATATTAGAAATTGATATTAGATATTAGAGAATGAACTAAAACAGGAAACAATTCTTTAAGGTATTGTTGTTCTACAAGCTACTGAACCACTGGATTGAACTTACTCAGACTTTTTCAAATCACAATAATTCTAGTTTGAAAGCAACAGGTGTCTAGTTTCAATATAGATGCAACTTCATACTGAAGCATAATGACCAAAAGTATAAAAAAAATACCACATATCGTGATATATATACACACTTATTTTCAGTTACCGTATGTCTTATTACACATCTTCTATCCATTTTTAACCAAGTTTAGATGGTGACTAAATGACATTTCCTTTACTCACTTTACTTTTGTTACAGTTAGAGAATTTACACCTTTCTTTCTTAGGCAATAAACCAAAACTAAACAATATTAGAGTTTAAATTGGTTTGTGGCACAATTTCTAGCACACACTGACAAAGCAGATTTACCATAAATGTGTTTGGCTTCCTGGCTGGTAGCAGCCGGCATTCCGAGATCTTCAATGAAATATACATCAACGAGTAAAAGGAGGCAACAAGCCAGCTATTCAACCTGCTAAACCTCCTGAGCCAGAGCCAACTCCAACTCTGTCATACATAGAGTTTGGGCAGCATAGCTGTCCCAATTTTCATGGTGCATTTGGAAATTTCAAAAAAATTATGATGGCACTCATTTTGGACCACTTCGGCCAATTCCAATTACCATGACTTCATCGTGATGGCAACAAAAGTTAGCATAATATAGGCTCTGAAACATGTAACATAATGATGCTTGGCAGGCTATTATGCTCATTTTATAACTAAACAGTGCTGTAAATATTTACATGTCACCTGTCGTAAGAAGACAATTGAAAATTTTCAACCTCTGAGTTGAATCAGAAAATCAGCATTAGCGAAAGTTAAATCAAAATGTAAAAAACAAACCATTAGGTCTTTCTGAAAATACCAACAAATTTGTCTTTAAAAGTGTCAGTTCAAAATATGTCAAAAGTATTTAAATACCTGAGTATGCAGATCAAATACAATATAAACCAAATATATAAACCAAACAATATAAAACCTTTAGTAGACCCTTTAGTAGACTCACTGCACAAATGTACAGTGCAATAACAAATAACCTCTGAAAATGACGGCGAAGTGTATCCTTAATGAACTCTTATCTAAGATTTCTACCTTCTGTATCTTCCAGTAACTTTCCTTGTGATTTTCCACTAAAATTGCACTGTGTTTAATAGACTTTGCTAGTTCAAGTTGTCCTGTAGGAGCAGCTCTTCGGACAATTATGAGCAATTAGGTCCTTGTACAGTGGACTCAGGGCCTTTGTCTAGTAAAGTATGCAGGGTGTATGCCTCCACAAAAATCTGCACAAATCCACCTATGCAGACAACCAAACTATAAACAGTAATGTCATCTTAGGCTTTTGAGGCTCTGGATAACACCAGGGTGGTGAGGAGTGACTATGGAATAAGCTCAAGGAAGAATGCCCATATGGAAAAGATGTATATAAATCTTATAAGGTTTGCATCTGTCTTATGTGAAACTTGTATGAAAAGCATACAAGAGTGAAACCAGACATAAGATCCCTTGAAAAATTATATAAATGAAACTTGTACGTTTTGGATACTTACTAAAACAATATATGAAAGTAATGAGAAAGTGTCCACTTTCATGAGTAAATCATATAAGCCTTATATGATTCACTATATGAAGTAGGCCACATCTTATGCAAGTCTTTTATAAGTTCTTTCTATTTCTTTTCCATATGGGTGTAGTTGCCACACACCTGTTCGTGTACAATAGTTTGAAAAAGTTATTGCCCTCTAAACCTAATAACACTTAGCAGCAAAAACTGCAATCAAGTGTTTGCAATAATGGCCAAGGAGTCTTTTACAGCACTGTGGAGGAATTTTGGCCCACTCATCTTTGCAGAATTGTCTTAATTCAGCCACATTGGAGGGTTTCCCATGATAAACCGCCTTTTTAAGATCATGCCACAACATCTCAATCAGATTCAGGTCAGGACTTTGACTAGGCCACTCCAAAGCCTTCATTTTGTTTTTCTTAAGCCATTTAGAGGTGGACTTGGAGTGTTTTGGATCACTGACCTCTTCCAAAACCCAAGTGTGCTTCAGGTTGAGGTCACACAGATGGCCAGATATTCTCTTTCAGGATGTTTTGGCAGACAACAGAATTCATGGTTCAGTTTACCACGGTAAGTCTTCCAGGTCCTGAGGCAGCAAAACAGCTCCAGACCATCACACTACCACCACCCTGTTTTACTGGTGGTATGATGTTCCTTTTCAGAAATGCTGTTACTTTTACACTAGATGCAATGGGACACACAACTTCCAAAAAGTTTAAGTTTTTTCTCATCAGTCCACAAATTTTCCTAAATGTCTTAGGGATCTTCAAAATGTTTTCTGGCTAAACTGAGACGAGCCTTTTTGTTCCTTTTGCTCAGCAGTGGTTTTCATCTTGGAACCCCGCCATGCAGACCATGTTTGCCCAGTCACTTTCCTTAATGTGGAGTCGTGAACGCTGACCTTAACTGAGGCAAGTGAGGCCTGCAGTTCTTTGCATGTTGTTCTGGGTTCTTTTGTGACCTCTTGAATAAGTCGATCTTGCACTCTTGGGGTAATTTTGGTCGGCTGGCCACTCCTGCGAAGGTTCACCACGGTTTCATGTTTTCACCATTTTTGGATAATGGCTCTCACTGTGGTACGTTGGACATCTAAAGCTTTAGAAATGGGTTTATAGTCTTTTCCAGACTGATAGATCTTAATTACTTTGTTTCTCATTTGTTCCTGAATTTCCTTGGATCGTGGCATGATGTCTGGCCTTTGAGGATATTTTGGTCTACTCCACTTTGTCAGGCAGGTCCCATTTAAGTGATTTCTTGATTGAAAATGGGTGTGGCAGTAATCAGGCTTGGGTGTGGCTAGAGGAACTGAACTTAGCTTACCAAAGATGTGATACACCACAGTTCATTTATGTAATAATGGGGAGGTACGCTGGGGTCTAAGTGACGTAAATGTCATTATCATCTGATTTCAAAGACGTATAACAGCAATTACTACTCCAGCTTTTAGTGTCTGTACACAACAGAGAATGACTGAGGCCTTAGTTGCGACTATTCCACAGCAGCATCTAGTGCAGCCTGTAGGTTTCTCTATTTGTGCACTTTAATTTCAACATGGCTCAAACAAATGGATTGCAGTTTGAAATAAATGAAACCCTAATAAAAATCATGATCCTATTTAGATAAATGCTTTCCTTTTGCTCAACTAAATTTCGTAAAGTATGTGAATTTGAAATCCCGTACTATTCCTTTAGTTCCACGTCAGTCTTGTTATGGTTATTCACAGTATATATTAAAGTGCTTCTCTCAAAGGTCAAAGAAATGATTAGTTGACTTTTTTGAAACTATTTGCTTGCGAAAAGTTTTGCTCAGTTAAAAGTTTGCTTGGTACACAGACATTGTGATTACTGTAAGTCATAAAACATAAATCTACAGCAAAACAATTAGTATTCCAACAAAATCCTTAGTCAACAGCTTGGTCTTTCATCAGGGTGCAGCTGAATTTATTATGTGTGTAAAAGTGCAAAGAAAACGCTATAGGGTGTGTTACAGAACATTAGATTTATTCCTACTATGTATTCCTACTATGCAACTGTAACCCTCTCTTTATTTCTAAGTTAATGATAAAATTATCTTTGCATCTGCATAAGGTGTAAAAATTAACACCATTTGCTGCATTTATTGGTACAAAGTAATTAAGTTTGTTTAAGTATCTATCTTGCTGCTGAGGCTGCGAGGATTAATCTCTGTCAGTGCGCAGCAGGACTAGGTAGACACTGCATGGCCTTGAACAGAGAAAATTGGCACGCTGGTCAAAATAGCATCCAAACCACAAGGGTGAGGGAACAGAGCAGGAACAACCAGGAGCAGAAAAAAATATCTCACACACTCCAGAACAAACCTATTTATATGTCATGCCTTAACAATAGTGCAGTGTCACTGAATCTGTGCACCTTTCATAAACATAATGACTCAATGTCCAACATAACCTCAACAAGAACCCCCCCCCCTCATCCTCAGCAATACACCACTTTGAGCCAGTGCCAGAGCTGTTAGGTAATTCTAGACTAGAATACAATTATCTTAACAGCACTGATTATAGCAAAAGGTAAATCAACATTCTCAACATAACAGATAAACTGAATGGAAGCTCATATTCAACTGCTCATCAGCAGGGACCTGATCAATTATGCATTAAATGATCTGCGGTTGTATCTGGCATTAGGCCCGAGTCTACAAATAAGAGGCCCTCCCTGCTGTTTCCAAACTGTAGGACCACCACTCCATCAACCTCACAAAATGGATTACACAACCTTAATTTTGAATTACACATCTTGCCTGTATCCTCTCACCTTCTACACGGGGCCCAAAGGAGCCTATCAATTGGGATTTTTCACAGTGTGTGATTAAAGTCTTGTAGTGTTTTCCTGTTTTGGTGTGTGTGTGTGTGTGTGTGTGTGTGTGTGTGTGTGTGTGTGGGGGGGGGGGGGGGGGGGGAGGTTTGTCTGAACAGCACAGAAGCCGTCACACGGATGTCACCTTGTTTTGATATAGGTGGTTGCTAAATTGAGACGGCTAAAAGCCCTGCTGTCAGCTTTTATCCATCTGAATGAAAGACTGACTGAACCGTCTGGTTGCTGTTAACGTTAAAATGCCAGAGCCCGTCGATACTCCGGATTTATTACCAGAACGGTGCATTTTGGCCTAATGTAATGCGCAGAGGCCTTCCTCTCACGGCAGCACCTCTGTTGCCTGCTAGAAACTGGACCTGAAACTGTTGTTAGGCTCGGGGCACGCAGATCTGAATGGAGGTGGACGGGAAAATGATTGGAAAAGACTTCTAGAACACTGCTCTGAAATCACATGAGAAACACAAAACAATGCCATTTTATCCTGTTTGCTATAGCACTGTACAGCGTTAATATTTCAACTGATACTGCACTGGAAAACAACAAGTTCTGTTGGTGTCCACCTCGGAACCTACTGTCCTCAATTCAATATTAGGAACAGCTAAGTTGGCTAACGTTAGCTAGTTAGCCACAAGGCTAAGTAATGTGTTTGGTTAACAGCTTTCTGTTAGCAAGCTCCCGTAAGTTAGACAGGGGTTTGCCAATAAACTATGCGTCGTTACTGCTACCAGTGTCCCCTTCCAGTACAAAGCGAGGAGAACGTCAGATGCAGTGAGTTTACTCCAAAGCAGTAACGTCATAAACAGTAAATAAACAAAGAAGAGCCATGATATTGAAGATTTCAGTGTGACGGTAATGAGACCGATGGCCAGGGTTAGCGAGTTCACTGTCACCCATCTGGGCATTCCTCTGCTCATTCGTGAAACAAAGCAAGGTTACAGGACAGGAGAGGCAGCTCAGACTAGATTTACCAGGACTGCACACGCACATACACAGTCAACATAATCGCATACTGAGTGTGTATGTGTGTGTGTGTGAGAGAGAGAGAGAGAGAGAGACCCCCCCCCCCCCCTTCGGCAACAACACAGACAGATTTGAACTGCTGTTTTGACTACACACTTAGGCCCATCAGTGATGAGGCAGGTCTCTAACCTTTGTAATGGACCCGTAGGTTGTTCTGTGACAGCCCAATGTAGCTGTATTTATCCTTGGGGCTCCAGGATCGGGGTAAAGGGGTCTCTTCCTCGTTTACAGCCGGGTAAAGCCGCTTCAGCCTCTCGTTAAGCTCGTGCTCCTGGTAATTAAAAGCAGGATCTCCCAGCGGCAGGCTTCCCGCTCCGAGCTCTGTCATTTTTTTTGGCCTCCTGTTTTTGTATCTTATTGTTCGTTTCTTTCTATCCAAAGCCCAGTGTCAGTCCGCTGGAGCTGTAGGCTGAGAGTGAGAGGGACTGAGGGGAGAAAATAGCAGCGGTGTGACATCCCCGGATAAGCAGCAGAATGTACTGTAGGCTGAAATAGTGTCGTATGGGTACTGTAGTTCAGCTGCACGCTCGCTTTTATGCTAATGTCACTAGAAATGACTACAGAGTTCCACTACTGTTAGACGGGTTTAGGGCCTTCCAGTGAGATAGGGGCTAGGAAATGTAGTTTTCGTCTGTTAAACTTACACACGTTTTCAGAACGTTATATAATTTAAATTTGAACTTTACATGGTAAAACTTGTATTTATTTGTAAGTTAAAGGGTATTTTTACAGTATTAATAGCAGTGTTATTTCCTCGGCGAAATATGTGCCTGTTCATAAAAACACTGTGTTGTTTACTAAGTTTTATTATATTGTAATTAATATAGCAGATATGTGAAATAGCCTTTATAAAACACGTTACCATATATTAGTTATTATATATCAAAGTTAATGATTGAGTTGAGCAGATAAAATCATTGCCATTTTGAAAATTAGTTAGGCGCACACCGGGCAACTACGTGGGGTCTTGTTGCGTAGTCAGTCGTCGTTACCATGGAAACCCTGCTTCAAATGTTGTGCTGTGCGACGCTAAAGCCGATCTCATTGAGTTAAACTGACGAAATACAACAGTTTCAAACGGGCTAAGTGTTTGTTATTGTCTACCCCTTATATCAAAGCTATAAATGTCACCAAACAAAGATATAAAATTTCCACCTCTAACACCGTCACAAAAAACAAGGCAAGTGATGAAATGACTTCCATTTACACCAAAAATCATGCTACGTTTGTTTTTATGTATAAATACATTTGTATTTCAAAGCTTATTTAAAGTACGTTTAAGGCAGACTGACTTTGTTGTTTGCATATTAGACTTACATATGAATACAATCTACAAAGTTACACAGCCCAGACATCAGAGGAAGGACATGAAGAGGAAAGTGCTGGTGGTGTATCTGTCCAACCATGTGCAACGAGAAAGGTACGTAAATCAGGTAACATTACACAAACAGCAATCTGACTTTGTCCTGCCAACATCTAAAGTCTTTTAATTGGTATAAAGATCATCTAAGAACTTCATGTCATCTTTATAAACTTTATCTTTCAGTGTCACAGGAAAGTTCCTTTCACAGTACTGTGTGTGCTTTTGTGTGACCAATCATGTAGTGCTGGACAGGAGGCAGTTACTTTTATGCTGGCCCAAACAGAAAGCCACAACTTCTGATGCAGCTGGAGAACTATGTGAGCAAGGAGCTTCATACTATCGACCCACATGAGCCAAAATTTCAGGAGCTGAAACTTCAGGTGAAATGTTTTTGTTGATTGTATTTATGTTTAGAAGATATATACGTATTTTCTTGCTGCAGTCTAAGTACTTACAATCTTACTCTACTTTGCCTACAGGTCTACCGCAATGCATTTGAATGTTTCATCACTGCCTTCAAAACTTACCAACCCCTTCTGTCTGCCATTAAAAAGGAATATGAAAACACCTTTGGTCAGTGAGAAAGCTAGTCTGATTTGTATAGATTTTATAAAAATGCTATTTAAAAAAACAATTTATAACAGATTTGACAAGGTTTTGAAGCAGATTAGAAATGGCGTCCCACAACGTTTTTGGGAAAAACAGAAAAATAAAACCTTTGGGTATAGAATTAAATAAATTAAAGTTTTATATTTACAATACATAAATATCAATATTCTCTCACATCTAAGTGGTAAATGTCTTACATCAAACTAAATTTATTGGTTCAAATGAACATGCAAAGAGAGGGTGTATAATAGTAACAACAATGTAGATATCTCTTTAGAGACAGAAAAATATAATTTGATTAGCCCTTTCTTGCAGTCATAATACACAGCAACCAGCGTGGTTCCATCCAGCCTTGCAAAGTAAGGCAATATATTTCTTTGTAAAAAAAAAAAGTATTATTCTGAATTAATTTCTCAAAACTTTGTGACTTTAATATTCAGTAACTATATTAATAATTTTGAGTCTTCTCCAGGTACTATTCTGTCTCTTTGCCATTCACTTTTGAGTGTTTTCTTCTAAATCATCCTATACATAGTCATACACTTTTCTTTGTTGTTTGTTAAGGATTCAACTCAGCATTTGTGAGAGCAAATCTGGGTTAAGAAGTTAATAAAATTAGTGGAAAGGATTCCACTAGATTCCAATAGCCTTCTAAAAGGTCCTAGCAGTTTGTGTAGGCAGTAAAATGATAAGTTCTATTGTAGCATAGAAAGAGTTGGTTTCAACATGTTATTCTCACCTAGTTAAAACTAATTGTCTATTCAGTAAAAAGATGAAGTTTGTAGAGGTTAGCTTTTCTTTGTATAAAGACTTTATATCAGGGAGTTGATTATTTGTTGTAATGCATGCATTGTATACATCTTTTCAGTTCATCAGGGAGAACAAATCAAAAAGCTGGAACCACTGCAGTCCCATCTGAGGCTGGTGACAGAGGAATGTGACAGAAAGATTCAAGCTCGCTGGGCAGAGGAGCAGGCTGAGATTGCTGCCTTGAAAATGGAGAAGCAGAAGCTAAAGGAGGAGATTGAAGCCATGAGAAAGAGAGAGAAGACAGTGCAGGCAGTGGTAAATGGCATACTTTTAATTTAATTTTTGTTTAATTAATCATGTGACTTTTAGTCACTTGGATGAGTGACAAAACGTTTCTCCCACTGAAAACGCTACGTCTAGATGAACAGAATCAACTTTTGGAGATTTATTTATCTGGATGATTGAGAATGCATCAAGACATGTGACTTTTAAGGCCATGAAAGCTTTTATGAAAGCATAAAAGCTTAAGGGCATGAAAGCATACACACAACCCTGCGCATAAAGGAAATGCATCCATCAATTATCGTATCAGTCACCCCATTGCCTGTTGTTCCTCTTAAGGTGGATCATCTGCAGTCAGAACTGTCTGACCAGTATCTGCAGTACCGGGAGGAGCGTGATGCTCGCAGGTTGCTGATTTGGCAGCTCAATGACATGACAAGAAGTAGTGTGAAGGAGCAGCGTTCTGCAGACAAAAGTACAGGTATAACAACATCTATTACATCTTTAACTAGTTAACAGTGAACTGAAAATAACTTAAGGTCCTTTTTTTTTTAAATGTGAATTTAGATGTGATTTCTTCCCAAAATAAACATGTATGGTTTTAAGACAATATAACATATTCTTTATTGGGATTAATTAATTAATTTATTTTATTTTATTTATCAAAGGGATTACTTTCTCACACGCTGACCAAATGATTTGAAGGTTAATATGAGGAGTCACCATAGCAACAATATATGTACGATGGAATTAAAGGAAAAACAATTGATACCCTTTAAGTGATACTGAAAATAATAATTTGTTTAAACGTTGAAACTGTCAGTATCTTTATTGGATGGTATTCCTTAGGAAACATTTCCAGTGACTCACTAGAGACTCTCTGTAACTATAGTAGTAATGGAGAATAACTCTGTAAGTAACTGTGTTAAACTCCATATTTTGCATTTGAAAGTTAAAGTTAAACTCCATAAAAAAGATTATTTTTGAGATTGAAAAAATTGCAGAAGTAGTTTGCAAATTCTGTTCGTTTGAGTTTTATTTCACTACTTTCCAACTTTTTGTATTATTATTATTAAATAATTGATAAAAGATGGTAGCGTGTGATCAGCTTCTGGTGTGGGGCATGCCAGAAAAAGTTTGAAAACCTCTTTGATGGAAAAGGCCCAACATTATCTATATTTGAAAAACCCAAGTACAGTAACCTCTAGAGCTCAGCAAAACATATGTTTTTATGTTTATAAAATATAAATGTCTATAGGGAAGTGTGTCATGCTCTTACATGTGTTTCCATTTAGATTGGAAGGATCCTGTGGAACTGCAGCTCGCTCTAAAGGTGTGTCGAGAAGACCTGAGGAAAGCCCAGGAGGAACTGAACAGAATGAACGCAGAGTACTGGGGTGTTGTGCCCCAGTGTGACTGGGACGCCCTTGAACAGAAACACCAACGCACCGAGCTTCAGGTATCTCATGCTGGATACTATATATAGACTTCATGACTTAACATCTCAACAGTCTTTGGTGACTTTTTTTTCTTTTTATTGTGAAGTTGAAGACACTCCAGGATGACTTTGATCAGTTAAAGAGTGAGTATGACACACTGCTGGAACTCCACAAACGAGGCAGCATGCAGGCCAAGACACACGTCTCAACCTCTGTCCAGGTACTTTACGTATGTAGAACTTGAACAGATTTTCAATTCTATGAATATTCTAATAAATGTAATGTGTGTGTCACTATCTGTCTCTAATCTAATAAATGTCACCTGATAAAGCTGATAAAGAGCCTAAATATGAATAAATTAGGGTCCAGAAGCTCGATACTGCTATTCCAGCAATAGAGACAGCTTGACAAATGTCATCGTAAACTGACAAATATGAAAGTTGGATCAATCTTCTCAGCAAAAGTAACGACCAACATTGCCACCAAAATGTTTTTCAGACTGATGAGAGTGGGTCCCAGCAGCAAAGCCACATTCAGTCCCAGCAACAAGAGGAACCAGTCACCTCTGATGCCCCTGAGAGCAACATGTTCCCTGTCCATGAGTCTAGGTGATAAAAATAGATATACATTGAAACACACACACACACACACACACACACACACACACACACACACACACACAGTCAGTTTTATTTATACTGCATAAAGTCATAATTTTGCCTCAAGGGGCTTTAAAATATGTGCAGCATACACTACTGCCTAGCCTTATACCATCAGTTCAGATAAGCCTTGAAGGTTATGAGTAATTTTCTGTCTGGTTCTGTTTTACTTTGTCAAATGAGAGCCATGTGTATATATGTGTGTGTTCATATGTATAGGGAGGCCCAGAGGACAACATATTTTGGAGAGGAAACGGATCCACGTTTGGCCTCATCTCAAGGTGAAGCAGGCAACAGTGGTGATCCCATCTCCTCTTAGAGCCTGCGTTTAGTGGCTGGGGTCTCAAGTTTGAGCCTTGATGTAATTCACAACATGTGATCAAAATTGTGAAGATGCTGAATTAAATATTAAAAATTGTGGCCACTGAGACCACCTGTGAGTTTTCAAGCTTTACCTTCAGTTCCTTGACAATTCAGTGGAAAATGTACCATCAAATCTTAAAACCACTTTCCTAACAGTGAGTGAAATACTCGTATCGTATTTATTCTGTATTACAGAAGCCTGCTTAAAAAAATACATTCATTTACAACATCCAAGTCACCAGCTCTGACGCTTCTTCTCCAGCACACCACAGCAAAGTACATTGTGCTCACTACAACTGGCTGATGGAAAATCCCCATGATTTTACTCTCATTTTGCTCTCTTCATTAGGAAGTAGAGGTTGCTCATCCTCTTTTTGGATACAGCTTCTGTGTTGGTCTTCCAGTTCAACCTGTTGTTGATATGGATGCCTCTGTATTTGTACTCCTCCACCACATCAGCATCCTATCCCAGGATAGACATGGGTCAGTTGTCCTCTTTCCTCTGAAGTTGATCACAGTCGCTCTGGTCTTATTCACATTTGGAAGCAGATGAATCCTCCCAGGCCAGTCCAGTCACCCAGTAGTGCTCTGTGCTCCTCTTCCCACCCACAACTAATACAACCAACAACCTCAGAATTGTCAGAGTATTTCTGTAGATTGCATTGACCACAATTGTACTGAAAGCCTCAGGTGTACAAGGTGAGCACAAATGGAGATGACACAGTTCCCTTTGGAGCTCCTGTACTGTACCGTCCAGTCTCCCAAATTGCAGTTTGTCTACATGTATCAGGTAATCATTAATCCAGGAGATGGTGGACATGTTTGTTAATATTTCTGGTAGCTTCTGTATGCGAACTGCAGAGGGTCACGAGATGTTTTCATGTTGGACAGTACTTATCTCTCGACAATCTTCATTAAATATGATGTAATGGCAAGTGGTCAGTAGGCTTTAAATTCTTAATAGTGTTGAGGTTTTTGGTACAGGAACTAGACAGGATGTTTTCCCTAACACTGATATCATCTCCTGTTTCAAACTTTGGCTGTAAATGTGACTCAGGATCACAGGCAGCTGGCTAGCACAGGTCCTCAGCACCTTGGGGTTGATGTAATCAGGCAGTTTTGTGTAGCCTAATAATGGGAGAATTTAAGTATTTAAACATGTGTTACTTATAGCTTGAGAGTAGATAGCAACACATGTAGTAAACTTAATTTCTTGCAGGACCAAAACAAGGAAAGCGGTGAGGCTCAGTGACGTTGTAGCCCATGCTCTGCAGAAAGAGATAAGTTAATGTGCTGCTAATGGTAATATGTCCACCCCAGATAAGCACCTTTCTCTGCCAGTTTTATATTTCAAATGCTGATAGCATGTTTGAAAATTTCTTTGACTGTTAAAAAATGCTTTGCAACCTAAGGCTCAATAAAAGATTCCCTAATGACCTGATATTAACTGGGTTATTATATAATCTCAAGGATTTATTCTAAGAAAGTTCACAACCCATATAAGCTGCACTTCATTTGTAAAAATAAGTCAGTAGATAGATAGATAGATAGATAGATAGATAGATAGATAGATAGATAGATAGATAGATAGATAGATAGATAGATAGATAGATAGATAGATAGATAGATAGATAGATAGATAGATAGATAGATAGATAGATGCTAACTATAGAAATTAACTAAAATAGTAGGAAAATACATTTATTTATTTCTGTGTCAGTGGTATTCATCAAGTGTGCATTTAAATGCCTTTTGATTGACTGTACAAATATAAGGAATCCAAGAACTGGCAACTGACAGTAACCCTTTATATTGAATAAAACTCAAACAAATTAGTATATTTTATTTAATTATCGAAACGTATTTTGTGCAATGTAGGTCTGATAAAACCACCCGCTTGGCTGAATGAAACCACCTGCGCTCTCAGACGCAAACGCCGATGTGCAGAGAAAAAATGGAAAAAAGTGTTAGACCTAGATCCACCTCGGTTGTTTTTCAGCAGTTTTTAACCTTTTCTGCATTGAAGGAAGTACTTGATCACTTAAGACAGTCTAATTCCCCACAAGATATTCTTCCTTCTCTCCTCCTTAAAGAAACTCTTCATGTCATTGGGCCTGGTATTTTATTTTAAATACTTCAGTGTCATCAGGTTGTGTACCAGCTGTTTTCAAACATGCTGTTGTGCAACCCATTATTAAGAAGAAAAATCTTGATCCAAATGTGCTTTCTAACTTCAGGCCAATTTCTAAACTGTCTTTTATGTCCAAAATTTTGGAAAAAGTTGTTTTCAAGCAACTTCAGACCTTTTTACACACTCGTGGCATTTGTGAAGTGTTCCAGTCTGGTTTTAAATCTCGTCACAGTACTGAGACTGCGCTTTTACGAGTTTTTAATGATCTTCTTTTAACTGTAGACTAAGGTTGCTCTGTTGTTTTACTCCTTTTAGATTTGACTGCCGCCTTTGACACAGTTGAACACGTAGTTGGTCTAAAAGGCACGGTTTTATCTTGTTTTAAATCATATTTATCGAAGAGGTCATTTTCTATTAAAATTGGGCAATACTCCTCTTCCTCCGCCCCTATGTGTTGTGGTGTGCCACAGGGGTCTGTTTTGGGTCCAACTCTGTTCTCCTTATACATGCTGCCTTTGGGATCTATTTTTAGGAAATACAACATTCCCTTTCATTGTTATGCTCATGACATCCAAATTTACTTCCCTTTGAAACTGGGTGTCTTTGTCCCACTGCAGCCTTTGCTTAACTGTTTACATGATGTTAAAGACTGGTTAACACAGAATTTTCTTACACTAAATGAAAATATGACTGAAGTTATGGTTTTTGGAACTCATGCCCCTTTGAACAAGTTAACTGATACCCTCAGTCCTCTTGCTTCTCATCTTTCTCACACTGTAAGGAATCTCAGAGTGTTTTTAGATAGCTCCTCTAAATTAGAGAAGCAAGTGTCCACAGTTGTGAAAACAAGTTTTTATCAGTTACGTGAAATTGCCAAAGCTAAGCCTTATCTTCCTAAGAGACCTAGAAACACTTATTCATGCCTTCATCACCTCTAGACTGGACTACTGCAATTCTCTCTATTTGGGTCTTCAACACTCACCTCTTCATCGCTTGCAGTTAGTCCAAAATGCTGCTGCACGTCTTTTAACAGGTGTTAGAATGTAGGAACACATCACTCCAGTTTTAGCAAATTTATACTGGCTCCCTGTAAAATATCGTATTGATTTTAAGATTCGTGTACTTACTTTTAAAGTTTTAAATAATATGACGCCTAGTTATTTCAACGAACTCCTCAACATGTATGACTCCCAAAGAGCACTGAGATCTTCTAGCCAGATGCTCTTAGCACAACCAAGGTCTCAATTGAAGCATAGAGATCGGGCCTTCGCAGTAGCAGCACCCAGACTCTGGAATAATCTGCCAGAGGAGATTCGTACTTCGTCTATTCAGTCTTTTAAATCGCATCTAAAACTCACTTTTTTACTTTGGCTTTTAATTCAAGTTCAGTATGAGTACCATCAGGCCTGTTTTATGTTTTTATTGTTAATTCACTGTCTTCTTATTTACCTGTATTTGTTTCTAATTTATTTATATTTGTTTCTCTATCACAATCGGTTAAAAACACTTGTTTTTAACCGATTGTGAAGCACTTTGGTCAACTCTGTTGTTTTTAAATGTGCTATACAAATAAATTTTGAATTGAATTGATGTTTTTCACCAAACCAGGGTGTGTCGGTTTGTGGATCTATTTGCGGTGGCCTTTACTGCTGTTGACTGCAGAAATAAATCGTGTTTGGGTAAAAAGCCTTGCTTATGCCTTTTTTCTCAGTCTGGTGGACTCAGCAACCTAACCTAAGAGAACAATGAAGGCACAAGTTACAAATGACTAAATCTGTTTTGTGCTGCAATTTGATGTAATTTTAAAAGCAAATGTAATGTAATGTAAGTGTTCTTGCTGGACAGTCGTGACTGTAGCACATTTAATCTTTGTACATCAAATAAAATAAAACCATTTTTGACTTACCATTTTTATTGTCTCTTACTCCATGGGTTTTTCTTGTTTTTTTCACTTCAGAAATCATCAAAACGTGTGATTTGGACATAATAATAATAATCATAATAATAATCATAATAATAATCATAATACATTTTATTTGAAAGCGCCTTTCAGAACACTCAAAGACACTGTACACAGTAGAATAATAAAAGCAACATAAAAGCAAGCAGTTTACACAATCATAAATGACATGACACACTTCTGAATATAGTATGTATCAGAATGTGGCTGTATTATGTAAAAGGCGACAGACAAGAAAATTGAGCATACTACAATCCCCATAATGCATCGGGCCTTTTACGGCTTTTTGTACGTACCCTCGTAGCGGAGCAGACATTGCACTGTGCGATCGTGCAGCCGGCCTCGGCGTAAGAGGTAAGTTTTTATTACTAGTTTTTATGGTGCCCGCTTACAAAATAGTGAATGGAAACATGCTCGAAAACAAAAAGCACTAGTTTAATCTGACATTCGAAAAAGCCCGAGGCGGTATAAGTTGTTAAATCGGTTGCTATTGGCCGGTTTGGGGCTAACGGTGGACACGCCTATGTAGAGTAGCTGCTTCGGTGTTCCAGAGCTGTACGCGCGGGCCCGCAAGAGGTATGAACACTCAAAGCAGACGGGGTATTTTTAGCAACTGGTGAACAGGCCACTACCAGCTGGCCGATCAGCTAACGCCCGGAAATATAATTTATCTGACGCCTAACATTGGCTGGCGAGGAGACATGCTACGTATGTGAACTGTCTGTGCTAGCACAGGCTGAGTCAACATTAGCAAACATGACACAAGCTAGCAGCAGCTAGTTAGCTAGAGTTAAGTAGTTAAAAATTAGCTTTTCCGTACATTAACGTTACTTGCTCATATTTCCTCAATCCCCCTTTACTTCTGACTATATTTACGGGGGCCCTGAACAACTTATGTGTGGTCGCAATTCGGGGTATGCTGCTCGCAGTCTACTGCTAATGTGCAGAGCGCTCGGATTGTTCCAGTAGCAGCCGTGTATCGTTATGTGGGAGCACATGACTTGGGCTGTCAGTGTCACCCGAGCGGAGGGATCCGTTGCAGTAAAATATACTTTGGCTTAAGTAATTTTAACATTTATTTTTCTCAATGAAATGGGATCTATATGCTATTTTTTTTTTGGAGTCTTTAGTTAAAAACATATTTTTCTTTAAAAAAAAAAAAAAAAAACAGAAATCAAAACAGTGTGTGTACTGTACAGTTTATTGTACTGTTTGCTGCTTTAAGAGCTTGATTCTATAAAACATCCCAGAATACTGTCTTGAATTATGGTAGTGAGGGCTGTCCAAGAGTTTTTTCAGAAATCTGAAGCTTATGTTGACATCTGGTGACTATAAATTAGTTTTGATATAAGTGGGAGGCTGCTGCTGGTGGTGGTGCTGTTGTTGTTGTTTTTTCTATGAATTGCCCCTTTTCTTATCTCATTACGTTTGTCTGATTCGCTCTCTCCCACACGCTCAGTGTGAGTTGCAGGGTGATTCAGGATGGTGGACCAGCCTTTGTGGGAGCAGATAGGATCCAGCTTTGTGCAGCACTACTATCAGATGTTTGACTCTGACAGATCACAACTGGGATCTATATATGTGAGTTGGACTTGTCTTATGTAGGTGTTTATGAGTAAACTTTTGCTGTAATAATCTCACTTTCCTTAATTTTGAGTGTATAATCCTAATGATTTAGGTATTGTCCAGTCAGGTCACTTTATGTATATGGCACATTTTAAAGTGTTTTACAATTACAAACACAGCTTGCATAACAGACAGGGAACATATTAAAAATTATAATTGAGAAATATGTCAGACAACAGTTAAAAAATAAATAAATAGAAGTGGCAGACAGTTCGAGAGCCCAGGGGCAATATTTGCAAAGTTTTGGTCGTTTTTAGTTTTTATGTGAGAAAAGGACACCAAGAGAAGTTATTGTGATGATGACCTCAGTGACGTGATGTGGAGTTAAAAGATCTGTAATATATTTGTTGAGCTAATCCACAGAGGGCTTTAAAACAAATAATGTTTAAATATATTTAAAACTTTGCAGGTTGCCAGGGCAGCTTAGCTAAAACAGCTTTGCTCACTCTTATGAGATGAGCAGCTGCGCTTTGAACCATCTGTAAATGAAAGAAAGTGCAATTGGGCAATCCTACACACAGGGAATTGCAGTAGTCCAGCTGAGAGGTGATAAAGGCATGGATAACGCTTTAGTTCTTTAGATACAAAACTAGTTTTCGTTTAGTGGTGGTTCTCAGTTGGTGAATGTTGTCAAGCAGCTTTTGACAGAATTCCTGATTTGATTGTTAAAAGTTAAGGAAATTAAAGCACCAAGATTTTTAATGACAGCATCGACATATCTGGATAAATGAACAAGTAACTCAATGAAGATGTTTGTGGGGCTGGGGGGGCTGAATAAAATAGCCTCAGTTTTGCTGTCATTTAGTTCTAAACAATGCGACAAGACTGATTCAGAAAACATGGTTAATGAAAAGAATAGTGTTTTCTAAAAAGTCCTTCGTTTTTGTGTTGATTTTTACCCCAAATCCCTCCTGTCTACGTAGTAGCATGTTTTGTTTAGTTCACTTTTTTTTAATATGCACACATGAAATACATTTCCAGTTTAAGGGAATTCACTGTTAGGAAGCATTTTAAAACATAAAGGTGTAAAAGTTTCTAGAGCCAGTGAATAATTGTCCAATATTGACCAGAATATATCTGGATTTTGATAATCGAGCAGGTCTAGACATCAGCCTTGCATTGTCAGACTTACTCCTGAAGTTGTGATGATGCTTGTGGTCATGATGATTATTATTTGGAAGCATGTTGTTTTCACTCGCATATACCATGCACATTTGCAAGCCATGGATCTTTGGATTGAATTTTTTTTCCCTCTATAGTTGAGAACTTGTGATTATATAATTACAAAGTGCTGCCAAAAGCACAAAGGTAAACAGCTTGTCAATAAGTTCTTAGTTTAGTTGACAGAAACTGTCACATTTTGTGTTCTTTGACTCCATCTTTTCAAATGTGTGGAGCTTCTGTTGAAAATGTTTTTATTTTTATGATGAAATTGGTTTGTATATAATAAAATCTGTCTTGAAACAAAAATAAGCAGTCTTGTCTATACATTGTACGGGTATTATTCAATAATCAGAACATTGAGTAACCCCTAGCTTTAGCCCTGTGTCATTATATGGCCCTCAGGGCACTCATTCTATGAGTGATTTAATGAGTAGGAAAATGAGTCTTTTTCTATGTGCTGTGTTCACATTCCTGATTTGGGGAAAAAAAGGTCTCAAAAAGGAAAAGTCATTAAACAAACCTACTTATTAAAATGATTGTGCAGGTTCCGTTTTATGAATCAAAGCATTTACATAAGGCACTTTTTAACATCAACGCAGCCCAAAAACCCTGACAAAATAATTACGTTGGTTGTAACAATCTGTGATTTTAAACTGTACATGTCAGTGTCTAATTGATGATGTTTAAGGAATCTGCTGAGTCATGATGTGGGTTTTCATCTGCACATTACATCCTCTTCCACTTTTGTGCTGATCACTCTTTCCCACTGTCTACACAGATCGATGCATCATGCCTTACGTGGGAAGGACAGCAGTACCAGGGAAAAAGAGCAATTGTCGAGAAACTCGCTGTGAGTACATTTGCTAACCTATTGTCTTATACAGAGGTCACATGCATGCAACAGGTGGTTAGTGGCTTAAGTGAGATGTGTAGTGGCAGTGTAAGCTCATGCACACTAGAAACCAGGTTAAACTGTGATATGTGATCATTAAAAGAAGATGGCTAATGTACACAGCTGTAGTGATTATCAAATCTCTATATGTAACATTTATATCAAAATAGTTTGGAATACTTCAGACACATCTTAAGTAAATGTTTTCACTGCCTGATATACCTGTATTAATCTTTCTCTTGTGTATTTTCATTATCTGTTTGGACCAGAGTCTCCCATTTCAGAAAATAGCGCATAGTATAACGGCGCAGGACCATCAGCCAACTCCAGACAGCTGCATCTTGAGTATGGTTGTAGGACAGCTTAAAGTAAGTAGCACTATCATGATGTCATTGAATGGAGCGTGACAGGATTCACTGTTTTACAGCTAAATTGTCACACATTGAGCTATACAGTAAATGAGGTTGTTTCCCTTATTCTTCCAGGATCTGATCAGTGCTTCTTAATTTAAAACTACAATTTATAGGTTGAACATGATGAGAAAGATTTTAGTGTGTGAGCGTGTGTGTGTTTAATGTAGAAACTGGATTTGAAGCACTTTTTAGGCAAAAATGTTAATCCAGTAAATGATAACGTAACTTTCAACTGACTTTTTGTTCCCATCATGTTGGCAGTTGGTGGTACCCCAGTCAGTTTTCTTCATTCTCTTCAGCTGAACTGGGTTCAAACTACGGATCTTTTTTTTTCTCTCTCTTCTTTTTCTTAAGGAGAAGAAATGAGACTTGTCGATAAGTCTAAAAGTAAGAAAGCGCTCAGAAAAGTAAAAATTGAGGAATATTTAATTGTTGAAGTGAAACATTGTCCATACAAATATTACATATAGTATCCCTAAGAGTAATTTGAAACCATTTACCGCATTCAGTTCAGATTATAAAGGCCACTTCAAGAAATATTAATATAGTTCCAGATGTCCCCTAAATGTATATTTCAAGTTTTGGTCCAAAATACAATTCTGATTTTTGTTTGTTTGTTTTAGCCATGATATATGCCTCTAGTATAACTAATTTACTCCCTAAAGAGCTCAGTCTTTAACAGTGCATGTCAGTGTCTGTGTTTTAGTTTTTCTGTTGTCCGACAACAATAACAGATATTTTTAAATGAGAAAAAATTTACTGTGAGTTCAGCTGTGTTAAAATGAGTGTCGGATGTAGGACAGAAGCAAACCAATGCACATGGCTAACAGAAAGCCAGCTAAGTTTACTGGCACTGAAGCGCATAAAACCACATAAACTCAGAAATACACACCCAGTACCTCTCTGCTGGTTATAAATCACTCCTTGCACAATTTGTGCTCAATTTATAGTCCTCCCTCAACATTTAATTTTTCCTCTGAGTGAGTGAGTGAGTGAGTGAGTGAGTGAGTGAGTGAGTGAGTGAGTGAGTGAGTGAGTGTGTGTGTGTGTGTGTGTGTGTGTGTGTGTGTGTGTGTGTGTGTGTGAGAGAGAGAGATCAAAGTTAATAATTATGTTAGCCATAATTGTGGGGACACTTTGATCTAAAGTATTTTATAGGATTTTCAGTTCTTCGGGTGATGGGAAATTTGGTAATTTTTCTTATTTTTAAGCTGTATTTAGCATATCTACACGCCCAGGGTATCTTTGTGTTATCTGGATTCACTTACCCTAACAATGGCAGTAAGGATGACTGATCACAGAAAGCTGGGCTATTAACACAGTGTTTACCAATTTAGACTGTAATTACTTGAATAGGATGGTGTTGGCAGCATTTGATCAGACACAATTATGGATTAAGTGTACTGACAGCAGAGTGTCTGATTTAAAAATAAATAAATAAATAAAATAAAATATAATATGGGGAAAAATATGAAGAGGTTAAATACATATCACAGACTGAAAGTAACAGCAAAACAGTGCTTTGAGAGGAAAAGCACTGTACAGTAGTTTAGCGTTAAAGAGGAAGAATCAATGTATGAGCTTTAAGTGCTTTAGTCAATAAAACTGGAAGACTGCAGCTATATTAATAAAGTTTTGTTATTGTTTGTTATTTGAAGCCATGAAAGAATGATGACAAAAATACACCCTGTGCAAATTACCAAACCCATCAATATTACAACTTTATTATTAAGACATGGGATGATCTGATGGATCATAATTGAGTATTTAATTAAATTAATATTTTAAAGGGCAGTTTGTATTCTATAAACGGAACAGTCAGAGTAAAAAATTATATAGGAAAAACAGAAATTGAATTCAAATGTAGGCTTAATCTATGTGTAAATTTGATATAAGGTCATCAAATGCATATAGGTGTAGATCATATATTAATGCTTATGGAGCAATAAAATAGTTTTAAAATTGCTTACAGGTCACAAAAAAGATCAAAGAATAAAGTTGGGTCTAACCTAAAATTCATTACTTAGGCTTATCAAGAAAAGATTAACTTTAGATGCCATTTTAAAAGAGATTAATAAATTTTTTTTAACTCTCCTATCTACTCATTGAGGTTTGTGAAATCTTCCAGCATGGTGACACTGCTTTTAGGAGAACTGATTTTTCAGAATGTTTGGACATAGTATGGTGATATACACTGGTAAGGAGCTTACAGCCCTCACTGTACAAAGAAATCCAGGGTTAACCCTGATATTACCTGGAAAACTGCTTGAGGTACAGGCCTCTTGACTCCACTAGCGAAAAATGAACAAAACACACTGACTTTATCTCAGTTGCTGTATGACAATAGTCTGGTTTAACTTGGTAAAATACCAGTCACACAAACAACAAAGCCTAGAAAGGCAACAACAGGTTGTCTATTCTTTAAATACATTTAAGGCATTTACATTTCTTTAAATCTGCTTGGATCAGGAAGCAATGATCAGCAAGGGGGAAGGCTTATGGTTCCATTCGAGATTTAAACTTTCCATAGTTCACACTTTATACCTCATGGTAAAAAATACAAAAATAGATTTTTAGGATAGTTTGCAAAGTGTGGTTAATGTTAGCAGTGCTAGCACCGGCAGCCTTCTTTTGCGGGTATGCATACCTGCATTGCTTCAGGCGAGTGATTATATGGCAGGTTACTTTGACACAGACATGCATATGAAATGGAGAGAGACGTGAATAGATGTACACTTCTGACATATCCTAGACCCAGATGTTAACTGTGGCTATAGATTATTAAAATCACAATAATTTTGATGACTGGTATTTCTGTTGGCCTCATTAGTCAGTAACAAGTATCTAGATGACTGGGTACACACCACACTAGAAAGAACTGTTGAAATTTTTAAGGCAAAGCTAGCTTTCCTGTGAACAGAGTCTCTGTTTACATTCTGAAAAATCGTTTCTACCTACTCAAAAATGTTTCTTAAAGTGATATTTGTAGGAGTATTTACTGATCACCATACACTGTACCGATTTTACTGTTCCATTGGTGTATTTCTGTAATATACTTACATATCTATACTATTGCTAATATATATTGTAATATATCTATATCACTAAAGCACTTCTAGATGGATGCAAACTGCATTTCGTTGCCCTGTACCTGTGCATGTGCAATGACAATAAAGTTGAATTCTATTTTATTCTATTTCTGCTGTGTCTGACAGTATGAAACGGAGGCATCCAGTTCAATAAAAACCAATACGAATAACAGTATAATTTTGTTGTAGCAGGTGTTCTTTACTCTAAATGTGTACCTTTGATGAACTAGCCTCAATCAATAACAGCTTTGACATCTGTGTGTGTGTTTGCAGGCAGATGAAGACCCCATTATGGGTTTCCATCAGAGTTTCATCCTGAAGAACATTAACGATGCATGGGTGTGCACCAATGACATGTTCAGGCTGGCCATTCACAATTTCGGTTAACCTGCGTCTCCACTTTGGCGGGCAGGGGCAGCCATAGTGAAGGTCACTGTGTGAAGTATGGAGGGAGGAGAAGAGAGAGCACTCATCCCTCCCTCCCGGCTGTTTCATTCACGCCTGTGTTGACAAACAAGCAAACACCAGATTCTAGATGTCAATCACTGAACCTCATCCAGACGGGTTTTCAGACCAGCCCAGCCTGTAGAACTGCAACGTGTTTCTTTGCTGAGAGCCGGCTGACCAATCAAACGCCCCTGTCTGCCACTCTGCTGATCTGCATGATGCTGGGAACCCCCTCATTACAATACTCAAGCCACCCGAAGGACAAACAGCTGACCGATGCCATTAACTCCGCTCTGCTCTCCTCTTTACTCTACTCTAACCCATTCTACTCTACTGTTGACTCCACTGCTGTCAACTCAGTTCTGTTAGCACTGTTGTTGACTGGTTTGTAGTCCCATGTTCAGGTTCAAAGATGGCTTCTTCAGTTTCCTTTTCACATATTTGTTTTTAGATGCCACTTGTGTGTTTACATTAGCTCGCCTTAGTGTGTTAAATAGAGTTTTATCTTCCTTTACACAACTGTTAACTTTGCCATGATTCATTTGCTCATGGATGACAAAGGTTGACATTGCTGTGTTTTGCTCTGACCCCGCTTATTTTCTCTCTCTCTTCTCTCTCTTTCACACACATCTGGCAGTTAAACATGGACTACAGCCACGATACACAATAAAACCTGGACTTTTTTTCTTAATGGTGTGACCTTGTCTTTCCATATCATGCTGTGGTGCCTCTTTAATTATAAACTTTTCGTAAATGTTAATATTAGTTTTGTCCTTAGGCTGTTTTTTTTCTTGTTTAGATGATTAATAGAAGGTCAGCTAGATGCTCAGTGTCCATCATTTTATGACTTTGTTTTTAAAAGGGGACCATGTCGTTTCAGTGTAAATTCACATTTCAAACCATGTATTTAAAGTCTGCACAGTCTAAATGACGGTATGTTTTTACTACCAAGAAATAACCAATTAACCAAACTAGCAAAATTCAGTTAAATTTGGAAGGATGTTTAAAAACAACACTAGGAATTGTAAAAACAAATTTAGCACGACCCTGGTTCGTTTTAAGACCAGCCCAACGAAATTATAGATATAATTTGAAATTATCGGTCATCTGAGGAAATGTCTCATTGTGAGATTATGATGTTTAGTACACCCTGAGTTAAAGAGACAGATTCTGTAACACCAGAGAGCCTCAGCGAGAAACCCTCTTTCAGTCATTCTCACAATGTCATGCATACATTTATTGCTCATTTTGACATTTAGGGACCATAAAGGTTTTATTAGCTGCCGCCTGCTGGTCTGATATGATCAAAAGCGTTATGTCACAACACAAAACCAAACCAAAAACAGCTGCTAAAAGGAGACATGTACGACGCCGTTGATAAAACTAACAAAAAATTCATAAGGACAATAATAATAATTCAACTCAAATATCTAACAAAGTTAGTGACTGGTGTCTTCTCGTGGAAAAAATGAACGTCAGTAGCGTTCGAGGTGGGAACCATTGACCTGACACAATGACAAGTCGGAATCCATTGCGCGGACGAAACGGAAGTTTAGACGGTTGCTCGGGGTGAACAGTGACAGCAGCATCGCAGGAAACAAAATTCATCCTTTCCCCCTGAACAAACCCGAGCTCCCCTTTCCCTCACCCATGGCGTCCAATACTAATATAGACATCGAGGGTGCAACCCAGCATCTTCGGGACATCCTCAAGCTCGACCGCCCCGGGAACAGCACCGGTAAGTGGGGGCCGTGAGCGAAAGCGCCTGCGCTGGTTTAGGCCGCAGAAGCTAGTTGAATGCTAGTTAGCTGGCTAGCTAAATAAATAACTTAGCCAGCGTGATGTGTGTCGCTTAGTTGTGTTGAAACGAAGTCAGGGTCAACTGCAGCTTTTGCGTGAAAACACAGTTGAATCACACTGAATCAGTTTTAACACTAATTTCCGCGGAGCCGCGAAAGTGTATCGGGTCGTCGTAATGTTGGAGTGCTAACTGCGTCGTAAAGTATTTTATCATCCTCAGTGTTAGCTCGGTTAGGAGCTTAGCGTATGTGTATATCTGTTTTTTTGGTGTAAAAAAGCGTGTCTTAGGTAAATATTTCGTCTAGTAGAAATTAACTTGCTGTTTTTACTTCGAAGCCATAAAAGTGGTTATACCTTTGTCCTTAATTAATGTGAGGCATTTAACTGGTGTGAACAAGCCCCCACAAACTGCGCAGAAGGGTGGACTTACTTTACTAATTTGGGAACACCAATTCACGTGTGTTTGTTTGTCTCACTTGCGATGTATTGCATGGCAACTTTATCATGTAGTGTGAAGAAGACATGCTGATTTTAGGAACTCAGTATCTTGCACCTGTGTTAGCCTTAATTATCTTTACGTCATAGTATTTTATGTTGGGGGTAGGTGTAGAAATTGGACTCTCAGACCAGTACACTACTTGTTGACCGTTTCGGCACACTTTGAAGTAACACCAGAATGGAAAAGGAGCATATATTACGCCTTAACGTCTCTTTACTTTGCTGCCTTTTTCATTAGTAAATGCTTATAAACCGTGGAGAATCAGAAGTATTAAATACATAACATACTACGACCTGAATTCTTTGTTTGTCTAAAACTTTAGGCTCTGTTTCCCAGGGATGCTTTAAATCCAGTCCTAGATTAAACATTTCTTTTGGTTTAACTTTTCTTTACTAAGACTCAGTTTAATCTACATGTGGAAAGTTTTGTCTGCTTTAGGCTTTGTATGATGTCAGTAGGAATGGATATTTTTAATATGGTAATATCAGACACACGTCTTGTTGTGAGCACACAAACCCCATTTGCCTGCTGTTAATTCTTCTGTTTGAGAGGAGCTGCCAATCATAAGAACATTGCCTTAAAATGAGGGGAAGGTTTCTTAAACAGCCTTTTTCTCAGACAAATAAAGTGAGGGTCTGCATCAAGGCTCTGTATAAGATAAATAAGCATAATTTTAGAGTGCCTTAAATCCTCAGAAAAATATGTGCTGGAAATGAGCCTAATAGATCGCCATTGAAAATATAGGTTAAAAAAATATTGTCCTACACGTTGTAATGAATATTGTGTGTATCACTATGAGACTGCATGTGACTCATTGTTTTGTTGCAAAGTCTAAAATCACTGTACAATTGTGCATCAGTGACATGATTGTGTCAGGCTCTGAGATGAGTCAAAAGTAAGCTGGTAAGGAAGACCCAGAACAAACACAAGCTCTTTGCAGCTGCTGGATCTCCTACTTTCATTGTCTTTCTCAGATGGAAATTCAAGTGAAAGTGGTAGAAAGCCATCTTTTAATGGAGAGCTGAATGGGCTATTGGGAACAGGCCTTCTGGGGAGCACTGACCGGTCAACCATGTCAGAATCGACAAGACCCATCTCCACAGATCTCAGCAGTGCTCAGGAGATTCAGATAATGTGAGTTTCTCATTTAACCTGCTTAGTGGTGTCATATTTATAAGGACTTTTGAGTTTTTTGTTTGTTTGTTTTGTTTTATTTTTTTAACTGAATCAATGTGCTGCAATTTCAGCTGCCTTTCTGGTGATGATGGCTCTACCTGTATTCCAATTACTTCTAACAATGTGGAGATTGTGGCAAGCCAAGACTCTAGCATCAACAGCAAGGCTCGAGGCAGCAACAAGGTAAGAAACCAAATCATCAGCTACAACCTGGCAGCTCTGGTGAAGAGAACAAATGAGAAATTTGGAGACAGTCAGTACTTCTGACTGTGGCTGTTATTTTTATCTGAGCCTGTATCTGTGATGACTCAACATGGTGTTTTGTTTTTTTTGTTTTTTCTTTTTTACAAGTGATAAGCTACAGTATTTATCTAAAGATATCTGAACTAATTTTTATGAGCACTATAGTCTCCTATTCTCTTTTTATAACATTTCATAAAATGTCATATCATTATCAAATGATATGGTTTTCACATAATTTGAGAAAATGATATGATGGAAAATGGAATTGTACAGTTATAAAAACACAGATCATCTAAAGCATCATTTAGACTTTCTTCAGCTTTTGAGGTTCTTTGCCTTGTCAGTTTTTAATTCCTTATTAACTTTGTTCAGAGGTTACTCATCTGTTTTCAATGTTTTTTTTGTGATTCTTTCAGGTGAAGATTCAGCCTGTTGCTAAGTACGACTGGGAGCACAAGTATTATTACGGCAGACTGATAGCTGTGTCCAATGCCTTCCTGGCCTACGCCATCAGAGGTACAGTGTTTTTGAGTGGCTTCAGCTCCTAAAAGTTAATCATCATAATCATCTTTAAACTCAAGAGGGGTATAATAATCCAACACGAGCTTCTACCACAGACATTTAGGATATAACATTATTGTATGTGGCTTTAGAATACAGACCCAATTTAAAGCACTGTATGCGCAGTCCCCCCCCCCCCCCCCCCCCCCCCCAAAAAAAAATAAATAAATAAATAAAATAAATATAAATAATGATAATGTATATATTACACACACACACACACACACACACACACAGGTTTCTTCTTTGTTCCAGGTTGCAGAGCTTTTAATTTAGTATCCAAGCTCATTTTGAAGTAATGAATCCCAAAGTTGCTCTTTGATTGGATTTTTTGAAGCGCTCTGTGAAGTCTTCACAAGATATTCTTTGGTTGGAGGTTGAACATTTCGTGTGATTTCTTTATAAGTTTGCATTCAAAATCCTTCTGTATACTTCAGACTACTTCAGACAGAATATTAAACTTTACTTTCAGAGGAATCTGATATTCTGTCTGGTTTGACTGAACAGACCTACCTTTATTCCTATGAAGGCGTAAAGGTCTACTATGAAGGAGTATGCACTCGAAATCTCCAAAAATCCTTCTGTGCATGTTCATTTTAAAATTTAATTTTAGCTGCCAAATTGTTTGTCCTTATAAATGGTTTCCTCAGCATCAGTCTCCCCTGTACCCACACTGCTTGACAGTGATCTGGTTGTGGTCTGGTTAAAGTAATTGGTCTCTGTTGCTGATCCCCGATGTTGTTTCTTGCATGTTTTTCTTTTTGCTTTCCAATCTACTCTTGGTTTTTCTGGGAGTGGTGTGCACACACAATTTAGAAATTTTTCACAGCATAAAGACTAAAGATAAATTTTTTTCCCCTCCCTGGTCTGACAGATCTAAGGATGTCCTTTGCTGTGCAGAAAAAACAATTCTTCTCCTTTTCTGTGTCATTTTAAAAAAAATAAATTTTGTTTTAGCTAATCAGCTCTTTGATAATTCATGTTGCTGCATAAAGGCAGTTACGTTCTGTAAGTGCATAATGGGAAACTATGAACGGTCTGATCTCAAGGCTCAGTTGAGCTGTTTCATATGTTCCACCAGAATTACTATGCATTGTAGTCCATCACTTTAAAGGGCTGAAAATGTTGCTCATACCACTTATTAAACTTTTATTTATACTATGGTTGTTTACAACATTGTTCAATGGATTTGCTGTGTATTCAATGCTATAATAACAAAGGCTCCTTGGTTTATCTTTGGGCATTTTTTTCCCCTCAGGAGCCAACAATCATGCTATGGTTCGTGTCCTCAGTTTGGAGTTTGGTGAGCGTTCCTTACTGAAGGGATTCACCGGGGCCGTCACAGATCTGGCTTTCGCCCACCTTGATTCATCTCTGTTAGGTTGTGTAGATGAAGCGGGCAACCTGATGGTCTGGCAGCTCACCTACACTGCCAACAAGATACTGTATCCTGAATGTAGGAGAAACTGAATGCGTGTGTGTGTCTGTGTGTGTGTGGATACTGCCAATGAAGGCTGTATCTTCACTACCTAGTTACCTCTGTTTGCTTCTAAACTAGCAAGTTAAAGATTACACTGATCTTCACCTCTGCTTTTGTCACAGTTACAGAAGGAATTCCAAAACTATTCTTGTCTCCCATTTTCCTTAACCCATGTTTTATATAGAGATCAGATAGTAGTTCATATCCGACGGCCAGAAAACACTCCACTGAATTCCCATCGTCGCCTCATCTGGTGTCCATTCATCCAGGATGACAATGAGGAGAACCAGGATGATGCCAGTCAAACTTTGGCTCTTCTACATGAAGACAGGGTATAAATGTTTGACACAGATATGTTTGTCTGAGCTGGATGAAAAGCCAATGAACTTTGAAATAGAATAAAACTTTGAGTACTCAGTTGCCTACACTAGGACATTGTTATAAATTTGATAAATATATATAGATTTACATACATTAAAAAGTAGTGTGATGTTGCCCACAGAGGAATAATGATGTCGTTGTTCATTCACTGATTTTTAGCTGACAGAGCAATACAATCCTGTGTCTCAGCTAAAACACAAAACACTTGCAGAAAAAGCAGAAATGTTTCATCTCTAATTTTACTGTTTCCCCTTTTCTAGGCTGAGGTATGGGATCTGGAGGCCTTGAGAGCCAACAACAGCAGCTGGCCTGTTGATGCCACAGAAGTAAAGGAGGGCCTCATCGCAGTCAAGGGGCATACCCAGGTGGGACTTCATTTTCATATGAAAAACTCTGAAATAAACATGACACATTTCATTGTCTTGGTTTGTACAACAAAATGTCTGGAACTAATGTACTTAAGGTCTCACGTTTCCTGAGAATTGTTGCATTATTGACTATGAACATTGTTTAATTTTGGTTTATCCAGAGAGTCAGTGAAGGCGCACTCTCTCCAGATGGAACCGTGTTAGCCACAGCCAGCCATGATGGATACATCAAGTTCTGGCAGATATACATAGAAGGCGGGCAAGACAAACCCAGGTAAGCAAACCAATTAATTAATTCTTAAATGGTTTACCACTTTGTTTTTTCCTTTTCTTCTATGTGGTTTTCCCACCTCTGCCCTTTATTCACTTTTGCATTTTTCCTTAAAAATAGATGTCTTCATGAATTGCGGCCTCATGGAGGACGTCCTCTCTCCTGTCTTCTTTTCTGTGACAACCACAAGAGGCAGGATCCCGAGTGAGTCTGCACACACAAACTCAAAGTGCAAATTTATCACAGGCTGTCCTGGTGGGTTTTTATTCAAGTGCATCTCTATGTCTTTTTTCTTCTCATTGACAATTCTGTCCCCTTTTACTTTTCATTACAGGGTTCCTTTCTGGCGATTTCTGATAACTGGAGCTGACCAAAACCAGGAGTTGAAGATGTGGTGCACTGTTTCCTGGACCTGTTTACAAACCATCAGGTGTCTATTATTTGAAATACATTTTTTAGTGCTGCCAGCGTTAATTTTGTTAAAATGATGTTAATGTTAGCTCGTTAACGCGTTAGTGCCGCGCAGCCCCTCGCACGGGGGGAGCCGCATTAACTCGCTAACGGAGATTTGCTGCGTTAATGCAGTTATGTCGTTAACGTCATTTTAACAAAATTAACGCTGAAAGCACTAATTATTTTTTAGTCATTTTATATTTTTCTCAACCGTTATTATAAATGTAGCATGGGATGGCAGAAAGCATGTATAAGAATAGTTAGTAAATGTAACGTGAACAGCTGTGAGTTCTTTTTTTTTTTTTTTTCTGCTTGCACCCTCAGTACCTCAGCACACCTCCAGTACACCTTAAAGAAATCAGGACATGGTCAAAAAAAAGCTCACGTCTTAAGGGAAACATTATTCCAAACCAGTATCTGGCTGGTTGGCCTTGGTGTACAAACCTGGTCTAACAGTAATGCTCTGTAAAAGCAAAAAAATGTCTCCCAGGAAAGGCCCACAAAAGGGGTTTTTATTAGTCCCAAAGTAAAATGATTCTTGTACTGAAGACATTTGGTGATGACTGTTGTTGATATTTTAGCTGAAACCATTTGTTTAAGGACAGCATACAAAGATACTAATTTCACAGTACTTTTCTCTTAAAGGTTCTCCCCTGATCCATTAAACTCATCGACTCTGCCAAGCCTCAAGGCCAGCCTGGACCTCTCTGCTGAGTATCTGATCCTCACTGATGTGCAAAGGAAGGTTAGCACAAATGTTTTAAAATAGGTTTTAAGCAAGTAATCATTGTGAGAAATCATATTGTGCAACCCCCTTTTTAAAGTGCTCACTTTTCTATCACTTTGTGTAAATTAATTGGCACACTTCATCAATACAAAAGATACAAATCCTGAATTAACTACCTTTCTAGACACACTGATCAAAGACCACGCATCAAGTGTACAAGGAAACCTGCTCTGTTTGTGAAAGTCCCTGAATAATGCCACTTTCTTGGCTACCCATGTTACCACTTCCTCCTAAGCTTAGTTTCATACTTGGCTGATGTTGCAGGTTTTATATGTGATGGAGCTGCGACAGGACTTGGAGAAAGGAAAGGCAAATTTCACAGCTGTGTCAGAGTTCCTGCTGACTCACCCTGTGCTCAGCTTTGGGGTACGTGATGTTACCCAGTGTCGATTGCGGCACACTGAGGTCCTTCCTGCTGAGGAGGAGAGTGAAAGCATGACAACAGGTACATAGACACATGCATGTGCATAGACATGTGCACACACACATTGGAATTGTTTTTTTTTTTTTGTGCTTTAAGCCATCTTCAAAGTTGAAATTAAATATGTTTGTTCCTCATTAATGCCACATGTTTTTCATGTGTATCTTTTCCAGAGGGCCCTCAAGGACCCACAGAGTCCAAATCTGGAATCCAGATTAAACTCTACTGTGTCCACACCAAGTGAGTTTTCTTCTTTTCTTCCTTTTTTTTTTTTTGGTGAAAAGTGTTAAGATTGTGTCACTTTAACTTAACGCTTTAACAGGACATCTTGGTTTACAGGCGGTCAGTTATATGCACACTGAATGACCAAAATGTGCTTTTTTTCCTAGTACACACCAGTGATTAACTTTCTTATAGGACTCACTAATATTGTTGTGTTGTAATATTTTTTTCTTGAAAATAGAATAGAATGGGCAACCACGCTCAGTTTAACATATTCATAATTCTGCTGTCAGCCAAGTTTATTGGATTTCTTCTGTAAAGGAGCCTTTCATCCAGTCAGCAAGCTCCGTATATTTCCATGGAATTGCTTGCAGATGTGCACACTTATTGTGTACTTGGTGACTAGTGTCAGTCTCTTGTGTTGGAGCTGACATTTCTTTCCAACACTGGGTCGGTGCTGTGGAAAAATCTACTGTACTGGAAAGCTTCTGTAGAAGGACAGGACATATAGCATGTAATTGTTCTTTGTTAAAACAGTGCTGTATACCACGTCTCTCTGTACCCATCCACCCTCTGAAAGCAGTCAACCCAAATGAAAGACTGACAAGTGTGCCATTTTCTATTTGGAGTAAAGATACTATAGTCGTCAATGCAGAGGCAGCTTGCTGCTCGTTTTACACATGGTATGATATGGCAGTATCAGTAATTATTAGTAATTTTGTTTAATGTCTCTACATTTATATGTTTGCAGGAGTTTGCAGGATGTTCAGATTTGGTTTCAGCCCAATGCTGGTTCCAACTCTGCGGCCTTCCTTCCTCATTCAGATTCTCAGGATGGTCTGGGTAAGATAGCAGTTTCTTTAACTGACAGGATTTAGTATTTATGCTGAGAGGGACGAATTCAATGAAAATAAGGCAACTTGTATGATTACTCCACATTTGGTCCACCTCTAGTCTTCTCTCATAAATAATTTACTTTAGTTTTGAAATCAAATTTATTTATATCTGCTTATACATCATTTAAAAATTATTTATTTTAGATCAAATTCTGCCACAAAATGGAAGTAATTTCACTTTTTATGTCTCCAGCTGGGTTTTCAGATCATCTCACTGATCAAAGCTCTGACAAGGATTCAGGAAGTGGCTCACAGACTGATCTAAGGAAGATCCCATCACTTCCTGCTCCCTCAGACTTCCTGTCAAATTCAGGCACCGGCAGCGGAGTGATGCCCAAGCTGATGACTCCTGATGCCTTCATGACACCGAGCACTTCAGTATGAACTTATCCTTACGCTGTAGTCAGAAAGTTTTCAAACCTTTTCCATTCTTTTTACCTCATCTAACTAGACCTAATACTCCACAAGATACAAAAAATGTTTAAGTATTACATTTGCAAAAGTATTATTGCAAATTAATACCTTTCAGTTCGTTTTTATGAAGTGAAATCTATTAAAACCTTTCACTTCATAATTGATTAAAGCACCTTTGGCAGCAATGACAACAGCAAATCTTCTTGAGTCTTTGCCCTGACACACCTTTGTTCTCAACCACACAGCTTGGTTCTGTGAGCTATAAGTTTTAAACTCATAGGTGTTGAATGTAGTTAGGTACCAGTGGGTTCCAGTCAGTTTGAGGAACCATCTCAAAGACAATTGATAACCATCTTTGGGCATTGGATATTAATTGCAAGTTTTGTAATATAGATTAGTTATGTTAATTTGTATTAAAAAAGCTTGTATTTGTTCATTCTTTATGAATATTCTGTGTAGATTGATGAGAAGAAAATTGATGAGTCTAAAAAATTTCTGAAGTTTACAGAACGACCAAAACCGTTACAGCACCTTCGCCCACATATTGATCTATAGTTGGCAACAGCACTCAACACCCTGTTAATACACACTAGTGCAAACTAAATAGGACTAGTTATGCACTGAAAGAAAAGCTGATAACATACAAAAGGACAAATTGTTCCTTATTAGCTCTTTGCTTTTATGGATGCTCTGGTTTTCTTCCATAGTCTCAAGATATGCATGTTGGGTTAACTGGTGAGTCCAAATTAGCTGTAGGTTTGAATGTTACACTGTGTTAGCCCCTTGATGGACCAGTTACCCAGTCAAGGGACACCCCTCCACCGTCTCCCAGCCTTCTACAGTCCCAGTTGAATAAAGTCAATAAAATATTGGATAAATATAATCATTGCGAATGGGGTTCAGATGTGAAACACCCAACTTATCTGCAATGCGCTTCAGTTAAACCGATTTATAAACACTGAACAGTGATTATCCAAACCTTCTATCATATTTTCTGCCTGAAGATCATCTTTTTGTCATCCTTTCAGGTACCAGCATCTCCGGGGAGCAGTGCCAGCAGTCTGACCATTGTGACAGCTATAAGCAGCAACTCTGACTCAACAAACAGGTATGGAATTAAGAATTCTCTATATATTCATTTGAAAACGGAAAATTTTAGTATATGAAAGTGTGAAGATGATATCACAAATGATATTTTATCATCTGTGTCCTTATAACATGCAGTTTGGGTTGGTGAATGCTGTTCTTACAGATTATGTTTACCAGGATGTGGAGTTTTTAGATTTGTACTTATTTCAAATAAGCCAGGGATGAAGACAAATGATTTTGGGTTGTTTTCTATCTCCAGTTGTTAATTATAAAAAATAAGCCTCTGTTATCTTTTGTTTACTTTAAAGACTCCATTTATCTCTAACAGCTGAATACAAATAATTCCCTACTGTTTTGGTTTTGGTTACATTTGGGAATATGTATGCTTGTTTTTCAGAGCTATGGAGGATGCAAGTCAGAGTCCTAACAGGGCTGACAACAGCAGTACTGGGCTGCCACTCTCTGCCTCCACCAGCAGCCCAAGAGCTGCTTCCACTGTGCTACTTCCCGGACTCGAGAGCCTGCAGGTATGATCTAAACCACTCTCCTACTTCAACTAACCTTGCCCTTTTCTTCATGACATGACTTATTTTAATAAACTCTTATTCTCCATATCCAGGCTTTGGCAACCCCTAGTGGTCCTCTGGTACTCGACAGCTCTCAGGTTCTAGATCCTCCACTCCTGCCACTTTTGGCATCTCCAACTAGAGCCCGCTCCCCTGACGTCATCTCCTCAGCATCCACAGCCATGTCCCAGGACATGCCAGAGATCGCCTCTCAGACCCTGCAGCTTCAGCGTGGACTAGTGTCCAGCTTGGATCCCTTGCCTCTTTCTGCCCTCCAGACAGACAGCATGGCCTCTGCCGCCTCTGCACTGCACTTGTTAACCTCACCACGCTCAGCCAGCAACAGCGGGTATGTAAATTAAAAAGCGATTAGGAGTATTAAAAAGCATGCAGAAATAATAGTGTTGAGATTTTATGATCCACTTAAACTAAAGTTTGACACTTTTTATGTTTACTACTCCATTTGATTAGGGTAGTAGCACATTATGTAAAACCATCTTCCTCACTGTTTTAGAGCACAGGGTGTGAGAAAAGACAATCTCCTTGTATATTTTCTTTTCCACATGAATCCTACAATTTCTCTCAATGAGCCACTCATGTTTGCAGCCATTTGTGACATCAAATTCAGATATAAGCAGCCCCTGACCAGTTCTATTTCCTCACTAGGGCTGCTCTTGATAACTCCCTGCAGCAGATGCTAACTGTTCTGTCGTTGGCTGCAGGGGGATGTTTCTGCACTGCCTGCATCTGTGCAACCCTGCTTTTATTTTTTGATGGCATTTATTATACTATAAGAAATGTTTTAGTTAGGACATTGATTGGCTAATGTGCGTAATGTTAGATTAGCTTTGGTTATATGTCAGTGGAGTCAGAGCTGTGTGGATGTTGTAATGATACAGAGACAACAAAAAGTTGTGGAAACATTTAAAACTATTTTGAATCCACTTAAGTGTTATCATTTGTGCAACGCAACCTCAGCTCTTTCTTTTTGTTTCAATGGTAATAATGTCAAAGTTAAGATCACTGTGCAAGCGATATGGTAAATGGTAATGTGTTTGTAATGGGAAAACATTGTACATGTCACCAGTTTGACAGCTTGCTTATTCCATAACCTTACATAACCATAATTACTGTTGATTCTGATTCTGCAGTTTCATTTCACTTTCTTGTTTTAATGTATGTACATTTGTGTTGGCTTTATATTTTATTTTCCCAGTCCAGAAATGCTCTCTAAATTACATAAGCCAATATATATTGTGTTACAGCTTGTTGGCCCTTGAACTTGGAGGTGCAGAAGGGCCTGTGGGTGGGGCAGCAGAGTCTGAGTCCAGACTGAGTCACACACCATCTCTGCTTGAGAATGCGCTATCACAGGAAAATCCTGTGATAGGAGGAGGGTCCTCAGATGGCAACGTTAGCCACACACCATGGCCAGCTGCTCCAGATATCACCAGAGAAACCAGGAACAGTCTCAGGGACAACGGACTTGTTGACTGGTGTGTAATCTAACATATAAATACTTGAACCCCCATCCTGTGTGAAACATTTCACAAGCCTGTTTTGATTTCTCTGTGTATAAAACATTCAGAACCCCTGGTTTTTGTTCAGGTAGTTTCACGTACACATCAGGTTGTCATGCTATGTTGCAATGAAAATGGCATTGTGAAGATTTTTATTTATTTTTTTATTAATTTAAGTATTGGTGTGTTTGTCTCATATGCCTGCTGCAGTTCAAGAGAGGAGTCACAGGACAGACACTTGAGCTCACCTTACCATCGACGCTCATATCACCTGCCACAGAATGACAGTCAGGACGCTGGAGCCGAGCAGAGGTAACATACATTAACCCACCATCTATTTGTTTATGCAAATGAAACAGGCAATAGAATGGACTTTATCATGAGCAACAAACTCATGATAAAGCGCTGCACATTCAAGGCGCAGCAATGGTTTGATTTTATTGACTTTTTTTTCAGCTGATTCCACAACAAGTGGTCTAAACCAGGGGTGGGCAATCTCAGTCCACGAGGGCCGGTGTCCCTGTAGGTTTTAGATCTCACCTTGGGTCAACACACCTGAATCACATGATTAGTTCGTTACCAGGACTCTGGAGAACTTCAGGACATGTTGAGGAGCTAATTTAGCCATTTAAATCAGCTGTGTTGGTTCGAGGACACATCTAAAACCTGCAGGGACACCGGCCCTCGTGGACTGAGATTGCCCACCCCTGGTCTAAACTCTGCTTTAGAGGCTACAGCAGCTGACTTACTGTCTACATTTCTGTGTTGTGTATGACTCAGTGACCCTGATGATGAGGTGGCCAGTCTGGCGTCATCCTCTGGAAACTGTGGTTCTCGATCTTCACATAGACTACCGGTGAATGATTGGAAAACCTCACCACGAGGATCGCCAAAGCCAAAGAGAAAGATCAAGAAAGACGACAGGTTTGTTTATACTTTGAGCATCAAGATGTTGCTGTTTTCAGAAACTAATAAAAAGGAAAACAACGAAGAGAACCCTTAGATTAGTAAGTAATTAGATGGCGCCGCTGCAAACTATCTTGCTTTTTGATCATAGTTTGGTGAAATTAAAACACTTTGTTCGACCTTCATGAGGTATATATGGAAATAGGAAATGGCTCAATCATCCCAGCATCAAATCAGAGGACTAATGGGTTTAGTCTCACTATGAACACCTTTCACACATCTGTAGTCAGCTAATGGCTTTAACAGAATCATCAGTTTGGAAGCATTAATCTAAAAATAATCTCCATATATCTTAAAAACCGTACAGATTCAGAGCACAGATCAACAGGGTTTAAAGCTAAATTTCACACGCACACATATTTACATCTGCGTCACATATGTCACAAGAGAGCCAGAAAATTTTTGAATACAGTTTATCTAACTCTCTCACTTAAGTAAACATAGTAAAATTCAGTGGACTACTAAAATTTGTAGACATGATCTTGTAGTCTGTGTATTCCCTTTTTTATCCCAGAAACTATTAAAGCTGTTGCTGTTAATTGAGTTATGACTTACATTCATTTTGGGGTTTTGGTAAGGATGTTTTCATAGATCAGCACATTTCTTTAGGCCACACTTTTTAGTGAGGGACTCAAATGTTGAATTAGTAAACCAGAGCCAGTCAAAATGTGGTATGGGGGACAACAGATCAAACTTTTGGCAGCTACACGTCATGCCCGATCGTGTAGCTGCAAAGTGTACCCTTTTTTTTTCCTGCATGTCTTGCGTCTACATTGGTCTAGACTTGACCAGTGTATGAGCATTTTATAGGGTGTTGACTAGCAAAAGAAAGTGATTACTCACACTGAATTACAGGTAGACTGATGCTTTTTTTTCATGTCTACATCAAGTAGCAGGATTGAGTTATTTGTCGTCTTTAGCATTATTGCATTTAATTTAAGCCAAATATTATTTTATAATAAAGTTCTTAAAACTAATAAACGTCAGAAAATAAGGAGTTTAGGTAAATGAAACAAATTGATTTTTATGCATTAATGTAGTATTAAGTGTGCTATAAGTAGTATTGAGTACTTAGTTAAACATTGTTTCTCATGTTTACAGTGAGTCATCACAGTCCAGGCAAATGGATTCTGGTCAGGTAAATTCCTAAAAGAAAAATTTCCTTTTTTATGTTGGTTAGATGTGTCATGCCTTTATGTGCAGTAAGTGCATTATTTTATTTTATTTTTAATTTTAGAAAGTTGATTGTTACTGATAATGTCTTGTAAATTATTACTATTTGATAACATGTTGTTTGTTTCAGCAGCTCTTTGGTTTCTCATTCTTGGATTCTTTTAATTCAGCTTTTCTCCTCATCTTTAAAAGTTTAATGCAGAAGTACAGGACGAGTTGATGATGCTGTTGCGTAGCCAGCAGAGGGAGTTAACTGAACTGCGGGGACAGATTGAAACCATGCAGAGCTCCATTATGGCTCAGGTGGAACATGTCCTGACAAATCACCAGGAGCAAGAACGTATCCTTCAGTAATCTCTCACTCACTCATGATTGGGTTTTTTTGGGTTTTTTTTTTTTAAATTATGTTTCCAAAATAAATGTTTTGAGAAAAAATTTATACCAAAGGCTCAGTGAACAGCTGTGACTGTGCAAAGATTTAAATGTCTTTTAGCCACATCTTTGAAATCGTTATCATTACAGGATGCTTGCATTTTTAGCAATGAGCCAGTTACAATCATATTCTTGTGAGCCTTGACCTGTCCTCACCTCAGACCGCAGACTTGAGCGAGTTCTGGCAGAGAGTCAGAATCATCAGCAGCAGCTTCAGGAACAACTCAGCCAGCATCTCAGCCATGCCCTCAGCTCAGCTCTGACCAACAGAATGGACAAAGTGCTTCGGGACGAAATGAAGAAAACAGTCCCACAAAGTAAGAAAACACCAAACACACTCCCAGAGCATGATGGGTGCTATTCACTGCTAAGCATCACTGAGATTCATACATTTAAAAAGGTCACATAAAGGAAATGAATTGTATTGATAACACATTTTTAAGGTGTTTCTCATGATTTTTTTTTTTTCATGTTTTTCATTTCTTTTGAATTGTACAGATGTTTACTTTTAAGTGTCAGGTGTCTGTTCAAATGGGATGTTAATTATTGTTGTATACCAATTATGTCTGTGAAGGGTCTTAGACATCCAGGTCATTGTAGTCTAAGGAGCTTGGAAGGAAAATCATCTGGATTTTCTGAAGATGTTTAACTTCGCATCTGAGAAGCTTGTTCAGTTGCAAGAGCAATTGGTCCATGTGGGACTCTCCACCAATTGCTCTTAGAACTAAGGAAGCTTCTCGGGTGAGAAGGGAAGCGTCTTCAAGAAATTAAAGAAGTCCAGACCCTTTTCCCCCTCAACCTCCTTAGACCTACAATTGTCTCTAACAGCAACATTGAAAACCGATAATACAGTCTGAGTCAGACTAAATAGATTCACCAGGCAATCGTTAGATCAGTCACTTCTCTTTCCAGATGATGGTGGTATTGAGCCATTTTAATGTTTGTAAGTTGAGGAGCAGGAAGATCTTTATGTACTAAAACATGTCCAGTCTGCAAATGCTGCAAACTTAGTTAAACCCCTGTCCCACCCTCTGGGGTCTCTTATCAAGTCTTTCTGTTATTGATATACAAATGTTTATTGTAGGTATATTTAATAATATTTAAGGTGTTTTTTCCGCAGTGTGTATAATCTAAGTTGCACAAATGTTGTGGTTCAGCTTAGTTGTCTTGTAAGCTTAAAGTTTTAAGAACTTAAAATTTATTTACTTTCACCTTTTTTGATCTATTGGCATTTTGATCAAAGAAGAGCAAATGGTTTATGAACAGAATAGCTCGTATTTTTCCTTGCTAATAACCAAATATCATGAGGTTAACACTACAAATCACTGATGAATATAAATATGGATATAGCAGTTATTAACAAAGGCTACAATTTCTGTGAAGCTGCATTTTGTTTGTTTTTTCCCAGCTCTGACAAAAAAGCCAAGCTCTAAGTGCACACCAGGTTGTACATCAATAAATTACTGTGTTATTTAATGCTTGAGATCATCTTGAGGCATAAGTAATGTTAAATATAGCAAAGGCAGCTGAGGTGTGTTGGACTGAGACACTAAAATTAAGCAGTCTCTTGAGAGATGTGTTCCTGCCTCGCCTCTCCTGCCCTCGTATTCGAGGATGAGATGTTCCTGTCTTTCTTTGCCTCCAGCCTCGATCACATGCCTAATTATAGAGGGGTTCCTGCTAATCTGTCTTTTCCCCTCTCTAGCAATCTCTAAGACTTTGGAGCCAGTGACAGGCCAGCTGAACAACACAATTGCTGCTAAACTGACTGCTGTGGAGGTCACCCTGAAGGACAATGTTGGCAAAGTGGTGAAATCGAAGGTAGGTGACTGCCTTACTTTACCACTTGTCTGTATTTTTTTCCTCACTGCTATGCAGGATGGGCCTTTTAGGATTATTTACTGTGTATTTTCTACATCAACCTATTCTCCCTGCCTCTTGTTCACCAGAACACAACGGATGCGATTGGTCGAGCAGCAGCAGAGGCGATGCAGGGCCCCATCCAGGCAGCATATAAAGATGCCTTCCAGAGCATTGTGCTTCCTGTTTTTGAAAGAGGCTGCCAGTCCATGTTTCAGCAAATCAACGACAGCTTCAAACAAGGCACACAAGAATGTAAGGAAATGAAGGACGATGATAAACTTGTACAAAACACCATACAAATATCAAGCTATGTAATGATCCACTGCAGGACATGTTGTCTAGGTGCACTAAAACATTAGATGTACAGTTGCTTTAAAAGTTTCTGGACGCTCTCTTAAAGGCATCCCGATGGCTTACAATGGCTGATGACCTTATTTGGATACTTAGCATTATTGCTTTCTTCATATTGAATGTTCTCAGTGTCTAGCTCTGAAATAAGGAGCTGTATGTGGAACTCTAATTAAGTAAGTGTCTCACTGAAAGATCTCAGGGACAACTTTTGTACTGATGCCTTTACAGACCCAGCCAGTCCGCTGATGTGCTGAAAAGCAGTCTGCTTATTCTGAGATTGTGCTCACGCCCACTCTTGGAAGCCGCAACCTGATCTTTTTTAAATTTATAATGTGCACAGAGAGGCCACAGTTCCGCTCCTCTAATTTAAAATTAATCCAAGGTTTGCTTTGTAAATATTACCTGCTTTGGTGGCAAGCAGTTCTGGGGACTACCTGTTAAGTAACTGCTGTAAGGTCCCCAGGTAACTACATAACCTTCCAGATGTGTTTGCTTGCGTGATGAGAGATTTTGTTCTTGACTTTCATCTTTGTAGACATCCAGCAGCTTGAGACTCATATGAAGAACAGAAAGCAGAGAGACCAGGATACACGAGACCCCATGATTGGCCAGCTCCAGCAGATGATCGACAACTTCCAGAGCTCCACTGATCAGCTGGGCAACAACATCACAGCTAACGTCCGGGCTGAAGTCCAGCATCAGATCCAGATGATGGTGGGAAAGTATGTAACTGAGCTGTTCCTTGTTTACCACTGTGTGAGCCGTGTGTTACTAGAAAAGTGAAACTTTTTTCCCACATAAAAAAAGTAAATGAATCTTCCCAAAACTGTTTACTTTACCTTTTACTTTTCTAGTTTGTCACTTAACACTTGATTATTCTTTTACTTCCGTTACAGCATTAAAAAAAATATGGTCTTGCAAATCAGTATTTAAAACAGTCCTGTTGTTGAGTGATGTTGTTCACATTTATTGATCTTGCAGCGTTGACTTACATACCAAGTGGACATTTTGAACTTCAGCTACGCATACCAGCAAATACCTATGTACCACTATGGCTTTACTTACTGCATATTGAGCAAGTGTGTAATAGATTGGAGAGTAAAAACAAGCAAAGCTTAATCCTGGGGCTAATGTAAGAACATCAATTCGATCAGGTCTCTTGTTCCCCCTGCAATTAATTTCAAGGCCTCTAGAGTTTATAGATTGTCAGGAGCAGAGCAGAGAGAAAATAGCTGGCCCACTAAAACTCTTGAAAAGGAAATGACAACGCCAAACTGTGCAGAGTCAGTTTTTAAGCCAATATCTTGTAGGTTAAGGGCAAGGATTTTCCCCAAAGCGCAAAAATAGACTGCAGCGTATTTGTTTAAGATTCATGCAACTTGGAGGATAACTGTCCTTCTTTTCCCTGCTCAGCTTGCAGGAGTCTATTCTTAGCCATGTGCAGCGGATTGTCAAAGGTGAGGTGAGCCTAGCGATGAAGGAGCAGCAGGCAGTGGTCACCTCCAGCATCATGCAGGCAATGAGGTCGGCGGCCGGCACACCAGTTCCCACAGCACATTTAGACTACCAGACACAGCAGACGAACATCCTGCAGCTCCTCCAGCAGGGCCAACTCAATCAGGCTTTCCAGCAGGTAACACGCACACACTGATGTAACCAGGCTTAAAGGTTGCACTGCAGCTTCCTCTGCAGCTGAGCTGTGTTTTCCAACTACTAATTAATGCAGGCAACAACTCACTATAACTCTCATATGCATGTATGTCCACCAGGGCCGAGAAAGCCATTATCCTGCAACTACTCCACAGTCCCACTTGCAAACCCCACCAGTGCATTAGTTGTGCTGCAGGCATTCATTATGCTTGTATTTACTCCTAAGTGACTTTGTATGTGAAAATGCTTTGAATTGTGGTAAAACACGTTTCCCCTCTACTTTTAAGCTGAAAAACTACCCCGTCTAAGCTTACATGCTAGTTAAAATTACTAATTTTCTGCAATGTTTAAAAGATTTTGTGTTATAAACACATCTAGTAGTTTTGTGGTTGGAATTAATATTAAATTTTAGCATGGAAAGCTTTGTCTGAGCTTGGTCATGCCATCTCATTTGGTGTAGCTGATGCAAAGTACCTCCAAACTGCTCAGCCTTGATTGTTGGCTTCCTTCATATTATGTTAGATCTCTTGCTCACAACTTTTGAGGATCTCATGTTTTGGAAACGGAAAATGACGTAGAATTGAAACTTAAAGAAGTCCAGGCGCAGACGACGATGACCTGGATGATTGAGAACCTTCACAGACGACATAGAATTGAATTGATCGGCCCATTGTTACCTATTCTCAATCCAGCTTTCAAAGTCAGGATGGGACTGACACTGAAATGCTGCATTAATAACTTGCTTGTTGATGGAGTGCACCTTTCCTTAAGAGGCTTATTGTATGGAAAGAGATACTTAAACTTAAATTCAGGTGCAAATATTTATATAAGTGGTTAAATTGGTAACCCCCCGTCTTGGTTTACTCTACAGGCTCTGTCAGCGACTGATCTGAATTTGGTCTTGTATGTGTGTGAGACCATCGACTCTCAGCAGGTGTTCGGACAACACCCCTGCCCTCTAAGCCAGCCCGTGCTGCTTTCTCTCATCCAGCAGCTTTCTTCCAACCTCACAACTCGCTCTGAGCTCAAAATCAGGTGAGTAAACAAAGGTTGTCATTTTTGGCAGCTAGGTACAGATTTACAGTAGGCTTTTCTTTCTTTCTTTTTTTTTCTGGAGTCAAAGAGAACACATCCTTTTTCATTAATTTGCATGTAATATGTAAACAGACACAGAAAGCCAGAAGACGGTAGACACAGTTGGGCTTACACTGTAGTTGTTCAGTGAGATATGACCGTTCAGATTTTAGTGGATGTGAGTCTTCTCTGTGTTTGGGTTTGGGATTAGACTAATGTCATAATGACTGAACAAAGGCTGAACCATTAAACAAAAAATTGGAAGTGAATAAAACTACACTGAAAAAAATGATTTGCTTTCATGCTTGCTCAGAACAGACCTTAACATTTAAGTTTCAGGTGTAACACAAAGGTCTCTGGGTAGATGTTGTGGCATCCCCATTGGCCTGTTGTTTCTGGGCAGACAGGTTGGTGGATCATATAAAGTACAGCAGGTGGTATTATACCAAACTTTTTTCCACTAGTTGCTCTTGTTTTTCTGAACTGGCAATCACAATACATGTTAAGAGTCTTTATTTATTCTGGGTTATTAGGAATATCAGGGTAATCACTTTCAGCCTAAGAATAGGTAAACTCAGCAGTGCTCAGGGCTGCATGCTACAGTACACAGGACCAGGCTCAGCATGACTACAGTATCTCTGAAGGAGGCAGATGCTTCAGTAGCAGAGAGATTTGTGTATTGTCAGTCAGAAAATTTAGCTTTATGTAACTGGCAACTGATCAAGGCTGTATTTTTTCCAGATTCATAAATGTTTATTTGTAATTAACAGTAACATAAGATGAATAAGGAAGCACTTTGTCTCCGGTTATGAAAAGCAGAAGTAAAAATGGGACAAATGTAAGTTTCAACCAGTTGTTGAACTTCTGGACTAATGATCTCTCCATCAAAAAGAATCGGTGCAGCATCTAGCCCAGGGGTGGGCAACTCCAGGCCTCGTGGGCCGGTGTCACTGCAGGTTTTAGATGTGTCCTTGAACCAACACAGCTGATTTAAATGGCTAAATTAGCTCCTCAACATGTCCTGAAGTTCTCCAGAGTCCTGGTAATGAACTAATCATGTGATTCAGGTGTGTTGATCCAAGGTGAGATCTAAAACCCTGCAGGACACCGGCCCTCGAGGCCTGGAATTGCCCACCCCTGACCTAGCCACATGAATTCTCTTTGACATCACTGAAACTTAAAAGAAAAGGGGAAAAAAAGAAGACCTCAGGCCAGATCAGCAAGGTAAAATGTCAAATCTAGCATCTTATATAACTTTAAGGTGTGCCTTCCGGTTTATTTTTATTAGATTTAGGCGTCTAATGTGAAGCTACCCTCCAGTAATTGAAAAATGATGACGAAGGAAACTCAAGCTGAAGGTTAACCTTGGGTTTGCTACCTCTATCAGAAGCACTGAGCCTTGTTCTCAAGTCCACTCGTTCCTAAACATAAAGACGACTAAATATGATTCATAAATTCTCAGGAATGTTGTGCTATTATTTGCACTTTAAATATATGTCTGTGAAGGTTCTCAGTCATCCAGGTCATCGTAGTCAAAGGAGCTTGCAAAGAAAGGCGTCTGGACTTCTTTAAATTACTTGAAGACGTTTCGCCTCTCATCCGAGAAGCTTCTTCAGTTCTAAGGTCAAATGGTGGAGAGTCCCAGATATAAACCTAGTGGGAGTAACCCCCCACAGAGGGACAAAATGACCCCCTGATGATCCTCTAATCGCCTGAGCCAAGGTGTGAAACTGGGTGTGGGTCCCAATCAGCCAGAGTTTCGGGTGAGTTCATTGTGAAACCTGGCCCCACCTTATCATGCGAATTCCTGAGATCAGATGGCCCAGGATGTGAGTGGGCGGTAAGGCGTCTGGGGAGGCATCTCAAAACTGGATTATAGATGGCAGAGAGTTGGTGTCGTAAACCACCGCCTCTGTTCAAAGATGGTCGCTCACAGTGGACATAGATGGCTTCTTTCACTCCTCTTTCAAACCATCTGTCCTCTCTGTCCAAAATGTGAACATTGGCATCCTCGAAAGAGTGTCCTTTATCCTTAAGATGCAGATGGACTGTTGTGTTGTGCCATGCGCTTGTGAAGTGGCTGTTTGGTCTCTCCAATGTAGAGGTCTGGGCATTCCTTGCTGCACTGTACCGCATACACCACATTGTTAAGTCTGTGTTTTGGCGTTTTGTCTTTCGGGTGAACCAGTTTTTGTCTGAGCGTGTTGCTTGGTCTGAAATGCACCGGGATGTCATGCTTGGAGAAAACTCTCCTGAGTTTTTCTGATACACCGGCTACATAGGGGATGACAATGTTGTTGCGTCTGTCCTTCTTATCCTCCCTCGCTGGTGTCTGGTCTTCTTTTCTGTGCCTCTTTGCTGACTTTAAGAACGCCCATTTAGGATAGCCGCACGTTTTAAGTGCTTCCTTTACAATGTGTGTGTTCCTTCTTTTTTCCTTCAGGCTTAGAGGGAACAAGCTCTGCCCGGTGGTGTAGGGTCCTAATTACTCCAAGTTTGTGTTCCAGAGGGTGGTGGGAGTCAAAGAGGAGGTACTGGGCCGTGTGTGTGAGCTTCCGGTAAACTTCGATGTTGAGGTTGCCATTCTCTTCAATGTGCATGGCGCAGTCCAGGAAAGGCAAACAGTTGTCCTTTGTGTCTTCCCTGGTGAACTTGATGTTTTTATCCACAGCGTTAATGTGCGCAGTGAAGGATTCCACTTCTTGTGTCTTGATTTTGACCCAGGTGTCGTCCACATATCTGTACCAGTGGCTGGGTACTCTTCCTTTGAAAAAGCCAAGAGCCTTTCTTTCCACTTCCTCCATGTAAAGGTTGGCTACAATAGGTGACACGGGGGAGCCCATGGCACAGCCATGTTTTTGTCTGTAGAAACCCTCGTTGTATTTGAAATATGTAGTGGTGAGGCAGAGGTCTAACAGTGTGCAGATCTGATTGGGTGTGAAGTTGGTCCTGTCCTCCAAGGAGCTGTCTTCTTGTAGTCGATCAACATTGAAGTTTACCGGAAGCTCACACACACGGACCAGTACCTCCTCTTTGACTCCCATCACCCTCTGGAACACAAACTTGGGGTAATCAGGACCCTACACCACCGGGCAGAACATGTTCTCTCTAAGCCTGAAGGAAAAAAGAAGGAACATACACATGTAAAGGAAGCACTCAAAACGTGCGGCTATCCTAAATGGGCGTTCTTAAAGTCAGCAAAGAGGCACAGAAAAGAAGACCAGACACCAGCGAGGGAGGATAAGAAGGACAGACGCAACAACATTGTCATCCCCTATGTAGCCGGTGTATCAGAAAAACTCAGGAGAGTTTTCTCCAAGCATGACATCCCAGTGTATTTCAGACCCAGCAACACACTCAGACAAAAATTGGTTCACCCGAAAGACAAAACGCCAAAACACAGACTTAACAATGTGGTGTATGCGATACAGTACATCAAGGAATGCCCAGACCTCTACATTGGAGAGACCAAACAGCCACTTCACAAGCGCATGGCACAACACAGCAGTCCATCTGCATCTTAAGGATAAAGGACACTCTTTCAAGGATGCCAATGTTCACATTTTGGACAGAGAGGGACAGATGGTTTGAAAGAGGAGTGAAAGAAGCCATCTATGTCCACTGTGAGCGACCATCTTTGAACAGAGGCAGTGGTTTACGACACCAACTCTCTGCCATCTATAATCCAGTTTTGAGATGCCTCCCCAGACGCCTTAACGCCCACTCACATCCTGGGCCATCTGATCTCAGGAATTCGCATGATAAGGTGGGGCCAGGTTTCACAATGAACTCACCCGAAACTCTGGCTGATTGGGACCCACACCCAGTTTCACACCTTGGCTCAGGCGATTAGAGGGTCCTTTTGTCCCTCTGTGGGGGGTTACTCCCACTAGGTTTATATCTGGGACTCTCCACCATTTGACCTTAGAACTGAAGAAGCTTCTCGGATGAGAGGTGAAACGTCTTCAAGTAATTTAAAGAAGTCCAGACGCTTTTCTTTGCAAGCTCCTTTGACCACTTTAAATATAGCTTTATTATTCTTGCATTTTTCCAACATCTGTAGTGCTGAAAAACTTTAAAAAATCTTTGTTTTTCCTATTTATTTTGATCAAGTACATAATATACATAGTCATTTAGGAAAAAATAGTAAAGCATATAAAAATAAAGCAAAATACACTACAGTGCTCCACTGAATCTGATTTAGTTTACGTATCCAAAAGGAGTGAGAACAAGGAAACACTTATTTAATCCTACCCCTTCTTTTTAAGTTATCAGTTATAAAATTTATCCAGCTTACTTATTGATATAAACCTCAATAACAACAGACACATTTTTAATAGCATGGGATATACACGCTACATTAAATGCACATTTTTATCATAACTCCCAAACATTACTTGGCCTTGCTGTGTGGAGGTAGCTCCAGTTTTGGAATGCTAAGTCTAAATTCTGAATAACCATTAAGTAGCATGAAGTTTAACTAAAAGGAGACATTCACTAAATAAAAGTGAATAAAAAATCCTGTGATGTTTGAATACTAAAAATCCATGCACTGTCTCCACTTTAAAGACAATGCACAGTTTGAGCACTCTTACTCTTCATTGCAGGATATCATAATTTCATTATTGTCTCACACCATTGTAGTTTGATGTAAGACCTGTCCTGTGATACAGCAGGCATAACTTGTAATTTTGGAAAACGTCATAGATTTTAATCAAAAACCCGTGAACTGTGCAGGTTTATGTCATCACATAACGTCTTAATTATAACTTTTGAATTGCATGCGATGTCTTCTCTCCCACACACGCCGGCTCTTATGCTCCCCTCAGTCAGTAATAAAGCTTGTCTTTGTCTAAACTTTTGCTGCCCATCTAATCTGTTTTGTATGTTCATTACTCCCCATCTCCCACGTGCTAAACGGTGCTAAAGTGCTGACCCCATCACCCGGCTCCGTCTGTAGCCCTGCTGCATGGCTATCCTGGGAACGCCGATGATCCCATGAATAGCATCGCAGTTTTTGGATGCACTCTATTGTTCTGTTCTTGCTGCGTCCTTGTATCTTCCCCCCCCCCCCCCCATGTAGTTCAGTTTTGTACTTTTTTTTTTTTTTTTTGGTCCTCTTTTTGATTTTTCTTGTTTCAGTTTGTCATATAAGAAGATGAAAGGCAGATATGACCAAAAAGCTCATTCTGCAACTGCTTCTATAGGCAAAGGTTTGGATACTTGCACATCACAAAGTTAGTGAATCAATTAGGTTAAGAATAGAATATATATTATATTCCATTATATTCTATTAAGACTTAACAGACTTTACTTGCACTTTTTCACATGATATCTGTATATTCTGCAAATTTAGTAGGATAAATCCTTCAGCTCTCTCCCTGTGCACGTGGTATTGTATCTTGTCTGAAGCAGTGAGAGAGACGCAGCTTTCCCCACTGTGCCACACAGCATAAAGTATCAGAGGTGGATTATCCTCTTTCAATGCCCCTGGCAACTTTTTTTTTTTTTTTTGGTAGAAACTCAGCTTTTGGTGCAGCTCAGAGCAAGACAGGACCCAGTAGTGCTGCTTTTTTCCCCTCCTCGCAACTGAATTATAGTTTTTACAGTCAAATAGCTGATTTTTTGTTCCCTTTGTGATTTTTATCATTTAGAATATTCATGGATAGCCCGACATCAGAAAGCACTCTCACTGTGCCCCTCTCTTCTGAGAAGAGCTTGTCCTCTCATACCCATTTCTCCCTGAAAACCTCTTTGTCTCTGAGTCCCTTTACAGCATCGTGCTGTGTCCACATCATCTGTTTGTTTCTCAGTTTACACTACAGCTGCTAATGTGGACCTTTGTGTGCCATCAGTAGAGAAGAGTGCACTATAGAAACCTTATTAAGACTGAGAAAATCATAGCTCTGAGTTTTATTTTAAATTAAAAAAAAAAAATAGATTATAAGCAGTTAACACCATTGTTTCTGGTGTTAACTGCTGGCTAACTTTAATTATGAAGGAAAGCTTTCACTCATGAGCAAAAATAAATCAGACTGTTAAGTACACAGTATATGTGGAGTAAATTGTAGTTCACATCCGGGTAAAGATACCACAGAGCTGTCTTCAGGCTTCGTTTTCAGGACTTGTGATTAGAAGTATTTCAGAAGAAGCTCATAAAAGATTCCCAAAGCACAGCTAGGATTGTTGGGACTACAGAGGGTGTCATTATGCACAAAATCTGTGCTCTTAGCTGCATCATTAGCTAGCTGTGAAGTACACACTGTTGCACAAATGAATACGAGAACAATTGAGGCAGCGTGGAAAAACAATTAAATATGTGGTTTTGAGGTGTTTGACAAAATGCAGTTACAGCCAAATTAACTTCGGCAAGACATTAACTTTCAGAGAGACATACGGTATCTGTGCTGATATGTGCAGTGACATTAAAAGCCCCTTTAAACAGTGTGCTGGCAGTGCTGAGGGGGATTTGATAGACCTGCAGTGTGTGTTGTGGGGCTCTGGCAGGAGACCAACTGGCGACATGGGAACAGCTCTAATGTTAGACTGGGATCAGGTAGCACTCCGGACACTGTGATGAATGGTCATTTCCACTGTACAGCTGGACACTCTCACCACCAGATGTCTGACTCTTACAATTAATTCAGGAGTTAAGTGTAGTGCATCCCGAGCGAGAGGACAGGAGGCAGGTGATGCTGATTTCTGCTGGGCAGTTTGATGAAAGCACAATGTTCACAGGCTTGACATTCAAACTTTGAAAGCAAAATGAGAACTCGGTTTGCTCTCCTTCTGAAGCAGGGGTGTCAGACATAAGGCCCGGGGGCCAGAATTGGCCCATTAAAGACTCCAATCTGGCCCACTGGACAGCTTTACAAAATGTGGAAGAGGGCATACATTTGTTTTTACTTTTAATAGTATTTTTTTTGTTTTTACACGTTTTGTAGCTTTTCGTGCTACTAAAGACCTCTCTCACGGCCATGCATACTACACCAAAATAAATAAGTAATAGATGACAATTAAATGACAGAAAAGTTTTACTGTCATTACTTTAGTGTCTACTATAGAAATTTCAGTTTTAAAAACAACAATAATCAACAAAAACTGTTTTATAAATATGGGACAATCTGGGTTGTGAGCTACCAGAACCCTCTGTAATTTTACACATTAATCATGTAGAAAAATACTCAGATGTGCCATTTAAATTGTACTACTTTGTCTTATATTAAGCTATCTCAGGGATTAAATGTGCAGTTAAACATGTTTTACATTGTCAGAAAATGCATTTTCACTTGTCTGGCCCACTTAACATCAAGGTTGGCTGTATGTGGCCCTCAATGTTAAATGATTTTGGCATCCCTACTCAAAAGCCCCAAAATTGTCATTTGTGCAAATTGTCCTTCTGGTGCTTTTATATGTTAATAACTTACTGCTGATGGAATGAAGTTTCAGGTTGTATATGCAAACCTTTAAATTTTCCAATTTTTTTTCCACCAAATGACCACAAACGCTTTCTTTTCCTTGAGCCTGCCATTGCCTCTGTAGGTGTTCATTGTTATCTGACCTCTTTCTCTTTCCCTCCTTTTTAGCTACCTGGAGGATGCGGTAATGAATCTGGACCACAGCGACCCCCTGACCAGAGACCACATGTCGTCCGTGCTGGCCCAGGTCAGACCAAAGCTCTTTGCCTTCCTGCAGCAGGACCCCCACAGCCCGCTCAGCAAGAGGGCGCGGCGCCTGATGATGATGCTACAGGGACTCGTCAACCACTAGTTGTCGGTTTAAAGGCTGCTGCCAAAGAGTGGTTTTCCTCTTGATACCGATCATATGTCCACCGTTTTTTTTGTTGTTGTTTCCCCCCCCTGGTAGTGTTTCAGAGGAGAAAGCACCAAGGACAGCTTCTCCAGTTTCTTGGATCCTGATCAGGATGCGTCTCTCCTTGTTTCATTTCTCCTCCTTCCCCCTTTTCTGCACCAGTGAAGTGTCAAGTCAAGAAATGGACAGTTTTTAGTTTCTCAGTTTTTTGGTTCTTTTTTCTTTTTGTTGTTTTCTTCAAGACAATAATGGTCTGGGGTGAAAGCTTACTGTTGATTTATGTTCAGAGACTCTTAAGTTCACTGTAGCTACATCCAGACCTTTGTTACAGCTGCTTTATTGACCCAAGAGACCTGGTGGTCGTCTCTTCCATCAAGACTGTCTCAGCCATGACAGCAAGAGAGCGCTGAGATTCTTTCATCCCCCTTAACAACAACAACTGAAAAAACAAGAATGAGAAAAAAACATACAAACAACCTGACACAGTTTGATTTTACATCATCCAGACGTGCATAAGACTTGAAGAATGTCCAGCCGAGTGGTCCATGTGAGGCCAGACGGGGCTGTTCCTTTTGTTGTGCTGTTTCCTCTAAGCTACCTGCCAGGCATGTTTTGGGATGCTGAACAAGTTTTGATGCAGGGGGCTACTTCTGAGCAACAGAAAGAAAACATGCTTTGCCTCAAAATGTCGCCTTCTATTTTGGCCTTAAGAGCAAACAGCAGGCTTGTACACATTGTTACTTTCTTCCACACAGACCAGCATCCTTCTGCTAAAGCCTGGAATTTGGTAGTCGTAGGATTATCCTCCCTTAGTTCAGTTTTTCTTTGCTTTTTCTTTCTTTTCTTTTTTTCTTTTTGAAGCTAATCCTGGCAACCAAAAGAATATGTACCACCCAAAGCCAATTTTCTTTTTCTTCGTTGGTGGCATATTTCCTATGAGCTGTTTCTTAATAGGTCTCCAACCTATTAAGAAATAGGTCTCCTATTTGTTTGGCCCTTGCCAGACTAGATCTTTGAAGAGAATCAACACTATAAACCTTTTTGATAGACAATAATGCAATTTGCTCATGACTTTTTCATCTGCTTTGGTTTTAGAAATCACTCTAAAGAGGATTTTCTGAAGGATACATTGAGTGTAAGAAATGTTTGCAGAGGTCTTCCAGGCTGTAAAGAATTCCCCTTCAAAACCTGAAATGTTTGGAGCTCAATATTGAAGCCGGCAGCCGTCCACATGTACAGCTCTGTCCACAGACTTCTCCCCATGTTTTTTTTCTTCCCTTTTTTATATAAACATTTCGTATTTGTAAGCCATGTACCGGTATACTTGCGTTAAAACTTGTCAAAGTAGCTTAATAATTGGAAAAAAAAGGAACCTTGGTAAACATTAAATGTTACAGATCCTGTTGTTTTACCTGGCAATTGCAAATATTGCTTGTAAACTCAATGTGCAGTGACTTCTCTTAGGCTCTAGGAGGCAGCACTTGGACATCCATCCTGCTTGAAATTTAGGCTTTGAATCCAGAAGTCATTCCTGCTCTTTCAGTATCAATGAAAAGCCCGCCTTTAGATTGTAAGCGCACCATTTGTTCACATTTACACTGAGTTCAAAGTGTATAATATTTTGTGTAGATCCCATTCACACACCTCATTGTTTCATGACTGGGTGGCTGCACTGAATTGCTGATTGTAAAATAAAAGTTCAGTTCATTTCAAGTGTTTGTTCAGAATCTGTTGGGTTTGACTAGCAAAGTGCCTTACTGTAATTTACCTGTTTTGGATGATAACTTGCGCGCACGCACACACACACACACACACCCCTGATCCATCTAAGTTTTACAATCATTTATGTCACTGAAATATGTGGGAAGGCTCAGGCACCACAGCGGAGGAGAAGCTGTATGTTTTCTTTGCAAACATTTGTCCGGAGGCAGGTGATCAGTACGGACATTTGAACTCTCATTTCAGTGTTTGAAGAAGAAAGAATTTTGACTACTTAGCAGTTCACTGGGAGCTCTGCATGAGAAACAGAACAGAAGTTCATGTGGATTTTTTTTTTCTCTTTCCATTGTGTTCATTTCCCTCTGCTTGGTTAATTATGTTGTATCTTTTACGGTTTGTTTTACCCCAAACATTTTGGAATAAAAAAAACAAAACCTGTTCAAATTCAGGTGTCTTGGTGTGTCTGTGGGAAGGTCAGGCTACTTCCTATAGCAGATATATAGTGATGGACCTCCAACAAAAGTTAGCAGCAACCATTAAATTACTGTTGGGGGATTTTAAATGAGAATGTTTCAGTTTTTTGTCACTTTAATGTGAAAGTTTAGTAGGAAAAAAAAAAAAGAACCTGGGATAAAAGACTTCATGGGTTTTGGCTCATAAACCTGTACAAAAACATGTGACCGTTTTCCATGAGTTTTTGCTGTACCGCTAGAACAGGGGTGGGCAACTCCAGGCCTCGAGGGACGGTGTCCTGCAGGTTTTAGATGTGTCCTTGATCCAACACAGCTGATTCAGTAGTTCTCCAGAGGCCTGGCAATGAACTAATCATTTGATTCAGGTGTGTTGACCCAGGGTGAGACCTAAAACCTGCAGGACACCGGCCCTCGAGGCCTGGAGTTGCCCACCTCTGCACTAGAACAAACATCCTTCCCTTACTAGATTGTTCTGTTAAATCACGAGCCTCATGAAGACAAAATTGTGCATTACTTTACAAAGTAAAGAGTTGGAAATCATTAATCATCTCACAGTTCCTCAGCTTCTGAGGATACAACCCCCCTTTGGCTGGGAACCAACCTACAGCTGTCTAATAATAATAATATATCACATCGATTGCTGGGACGTTTTTCAGATTACTGATCACTGGCTTTAATATTGCAGTGACACTTCTTTTTTCTTTCAATTTAAAGAACTTTTAAGCAGATAATCTGTCTAAAGAAACACACCAAACCAGGAATTTAAACTTTCTTTCCCTCCTTCACTAATCTTGGCCCTTCACATTTGTCTCCTGGCCTCCTAGAGAGCTCCAGCCCCCTATGTTGGAAACCACTGAAGTAAAGTGTATAGAAAGAAGTTGGTAGTGGTTCCTTGGTCATTTTAAACGCCTTGTGCTGATAATTCAGAGCATCCTTGCACCTCATCGGGGACTCTGCTGTAGACCTTCCTCCTCCTCCCCCTCTTTTACACGGACGCGCCCTCCCCTTCAGCGCAGCGGATGAGCGCGCCGTGGATGCTCGCTGGAGTACAGAGCTGCAACGAGGACGGGAGGAGAACACTTTGACCGGCAGCGGGGGAGCGACATCGGGACTCTTCTTTTCTTTGAAAAACTAAAAGATAAAACAAAGGAAAACTTTGGAATTTCCGGTGCAAACTTGAAACTTGTGAGGTCGGAGGACGAACTGTGGGGTCAGCATGACATCTCTGATGAACTCTGCGTGCTTGCTCTTCTTGCCTGTTGCTCTGCTTCTGAGTGAGTACTGAAATTTAAGTGACTATGTCGCAACTTGTGTGCGCGAACAGTGTAAAAACTTGAGCATTGCATTTGGGAGAATTTTGAGTAATTCGAGAGGGGATTCGAGACTCTGTGCGTAACAGGACGGCACACGTCCTGACTTTTTAGAGCTTTAGATTAATGATCTTAGGTGATGTGGATGTATGTAGATGTTAAGCTGTTAGAGTTCTCTGTATGCCTCGTGTCTGATCTTAAATGAGGGGGTCCCGTAGCCTTAACTCGCTCATCTCGAGCATCCAGCAGAGCATGTGCTGCAGCTGCGGGAGCGATCTGCTCAGAGAGAGCTCGCAGCCGAAAGCTTGAATTAGTGCTGCTTAGTGAGAGTATTTTTCCCACAGCTGGATAAGGGTTCGTTACGCAAACTCACATCGTGCAATGAGTGAGGTCTGGGTGCATCTCTCCATTTCTTTCCACCCATTTAGTCCCCTTAGCTCAATCGGGTTACTTGTAAAGTAATGCAACGGTAGATATTTAAGATAAATAATAGTTCCCATGTTGTAAAGTGAGACATGTGCAAAGACTTTTAAGTACATTAATTGGGAAAATATTAATTCAAAGCGGCTATACTAGAATTTGTTAAGGAAATTGCAAAGATTGGTAAAACAGAATTGTCCTTAATGCAACATATGCTATCTTTTATTCAGCATTACTTGTCATGTATATTTAATAAATTACAATCCACAGTTTGTAAAAAGACATATTACAGCTGTTTTCAAACCCTGATTGGGAAAATAGGTGGATTATCCCTTTAAAGGGGGGCAAAAGTGATGTCTTTGAATTAAAGCTCTAAAATGTTTTAATGGACTACAGAAGGTCAGCTTCATCAGCGATTTTTAAAGCTCTTTTATAAATGTCTGGCTTGGACTAAATATAAATGCTGCTTCTCTTTTTCCTCTTTCAGAAAAATAATTAATAGTTAGATTTTTGTTGTGAGAGCAAAATTTCATTCACCTATTCTGAATACACGTTCTGTATATGTGTTTTGTTGTGTGGACCACAGAACTGAGTCAGACCGCTTCCTCTTTTCAGTCCAACAATAAAACGTTTTTAGGAGCTATAATTCAGACACTGTTGATCTAAATATAGCTCTCGATGTGCACACACCTTCTCTTTTTGCAAACTTATGATCATCATCATCATCTTTATCAGCCTTGATCATCTCACGCTGCTGCTGATGTCAGAGAAAAATAAAGACCAGGAGGCGGATGGGATGAGGTTCCCGTGGGAGTGTAACACAGTGGGGTAAAAGGGACAAAAAAAGTCCCACCGATGGGGATAAATGATAAATGAATCCCATCTGTCCCCTTACTCTGCTCAGTGGAGTCTCTGGAGACTCCATTCAGCCCTGCATACTAGCTTACCTGACCAGGAATTACTTCTATGTTGCTGCTGCTGCTGTCTGTCAAACTGCCTCCGCAGTCACTCAGTGTGTGTCACAGCTCATTCATGTTACTACAAGGGGACAGAATCAGCTCATTATATATTTATATGGTAGGATTTTTTTTTTATACTTGCAATTGCATTATCTATGAGCAGAGCTTCCAGGCCCGGCACCTTTGACTCACACTGTCTTACACATGCAACCAATTATGTTGCAAACTATTTTTGAAATATGTTTTTGCATGAACATTACACATATTGTAGCAACCTAACAATCTACAGGGTTTTATCTAACCTGCATGGTATTTTTAGTTTGTTGTGCACCTTTACACAGCCCACGGTGCTGTGTCATCCACCGGTGTAGAAAGTCTTCTCAGTGTCTCCAGGAAGCCTCTGCCGGGAGAGTTTCACAACATTTATACTAATATTTTTCACACGAAATACGGCAAGCTTTGATAGCCAAATGTAGACACAAAAAGGCTTTGACTGGCAGCAACACTGGATTGCAGTGTACTTCAAGCACTGGCACTTTTCTATGTCTGGATCAAGAGATTCTGACGTGTATCTAGAAGCTATGTGATGATAACTGAAATATCTGAAAGCTGTGGATACAAAATAGTACAGAAGTTTCTGAAACAAATACCTGAAGTTGTACAAAAGCTTTTATTATCTGCATTAACTACTGCAATCACATGCCAAAATGTGTGCTGAATTATTTTTTTAAGCCTTGGTCACTGCTTGTGTCCATGTGTTTTCAGTTTAGAGTATCACTCACTCAAATCATGATCTCACTAAGAAATGGAAAAACAGTGTTTAGTTCCGTCCCATCTGCTTTAATGACAAATAAAGTGCATAGCAGCTCCATAATATTGCAACAAGTGTGCCCAAACAGCTCGACAAGAGGCAAAAATTACTGTTTTTCTTAATTACATTCAGCCATATGTAGGCAACAAGATATTTAGTTGCTTTGTAGCTACAGGAAACAGCAAAACATCTTTACAACTGTAGAGACAGCCTAACCAGGGTACTGGCTCATAACAAGGTGCTGATAAGATGCTATAATGCCAGTCAGAAAAAAGTGCAGTGATGTAATACCTGATTTAGATCATTGTAATACATAAGAGAAGAAAAAATGTGAGTATGAAGCCACGTTTTTAAAGATATGGACGTATAACAACGATCATTTCATTACACTTCAGTTTTTCTGCTAGGAAACACTGAGTCACAGTAGCATGAGCATGAACGCAATGTTCATGCTCATGCTACTGTGACATGTACAAATCAACTAAACACTGTTACAACTCCTAATGCAAATGGACTTTCATAGACTGTATATTGAAGATGTCTGTAGACAATGCATTCTGTTTAATGCCCAGCAGGGGGCAACCTCTCTAGGAGCAAAAAGAAGTCTGTACAGTTTATCAGGAAATGACAGCTCATTTTGTTCTATGACGTCAACAAACACATTCCTGATGAGTCAGTTACTGGTTTCATGTTTTATTTACTATAATATGATGTTCATATTCTAAATTATAGTCACCAAAAGAATAAAAAAGGAGGATAAAGTGGTATTATTAGTTAGAGTGGGCCCCAACTTCTGATAGACAGGTTGCTACAGAATGACCAGTGACCTTGCAGGACACATGTGAAATGCTAAACTGGACTTCACAGTGACTATGTACATCTTTCATATACAGTACATACACCACAAAAATGTCAGATGTAGCAAAAATTATACTTAATATTTTATTTCTTCTTTCAAAAATTGTCAATAAGCACTCCAGTTTAAAAAGAAATAAACTTTCTAGCAAATATTTAATAGTTCTGGCTTTACAGGTCCTTCAAGATGTGTTGCAATGAAATACAGGTGTACATTTACTCAGCTTCAAGTCTGAAAAAAGGCTTACCTTTCCTTTTATTTCAGAACACACACAAAACCTGCTCCCTAATTTTTCTTACAGTTTATTTAATGTGCCAGTTAGCGTGTCTTTAGCACACCTACAATTTACTGTTGTGATTGAAAGTGCCAACGAGAAGTTTTGGTAAGAGCGTGAACAGGTAAAACCTCATCTCAAAACAAGTAGAAGGAGTCAGCTTTAATACGATAAACAGCATTGTTAGAATGCACACAGTGTCTTCTGTTTGTCTGCACTCAGAAAGCTTCAAAAGTCAGGACCAGAGAGGGGGAGAGGTTTCCCCTGGGTGCAGAGCTCCTCTCTGCGTCATCAGCGCTCCAATATTCACATTAAAAGCTGTCCATAGGCAAGAGGGAGATTATATTTGGCTTTTAATTGTTCTCCTCTGGAAACACTTCTTAACTCGCTCCCTCACTCTCCAAGTTCCCTCTTGGTGGGTCGACTCGAGCATTTTCTGTTTTTTGTCACTGCAGTACTGACACATGAAGTGGAATATTCCTCATTAAAATACATTTAAAAGTATCTTGAAAAATTGCCGGTGCCTGCCATTCGTCCTTCCTTCCTTCATAGCCCCATTTCCTTCATCCTTCTCTTCATTCACTCCTTACTTCTAGCAAACCTCACTTCTCTGTTTCCGCCTTGCATGTCTTCGCAGTCATTTTGATCTCTATGCTGTCCCCCCAATCTCTTCTTCTTCTTTTTTTTTTTTTTTAAATTTCAGGCTTGCTCTATCTCTCGTGTCTACCCTTCCTGCTTCTTTAATCACCCTCCCCCCACCCCAACCATTCCTCCATCCTCTCTCTGTCCTTTCGCATTAGGGATTCACCAATATTGATAAATCTGATCCCAAGAATCCTGCGTCACATTTTTCAAATCAAAGCAAAGCCATTTCTAGAATTTTTTTTCAGAAGTTTTAAAATATACATCATGTACCCCACTGTTTGATTTGGTCTCATAAGATCAAAAGCAAAGAAACATCACAGAAACTATTGCTTTCATTTACTTACATTGAGGCCTCTGGAATGGACATATTCAGGGATGTGTGGCTAGCTTGTCCTCTTGTATCTTCTTTCTCATAATTTGAGAAATATGTATGTCAGTCCATTTTTTGGTCTTACTCTACATCCAAAACCATCCATTCCATCCACCTCTCACTTCCCACATTGACTACTGATGAGTAAATGCAGTGTTAAATCTGATGTCATTTGTTTCTAACCTTCCCCCTACACTGACTGCTACCAGCTCACCTGGGCATGCTTGTTTGGCTGTCTTTGTGAGGACATTCATGGACATTTCCTTGATTGTTACCCGCAAGTTTAACTATTTTAACTAAAACATAATACTAACTTTAACTAATATCAAGTTTTAACCTTCAAACCACAATTTAAAAAATGTTTTAACTGTTATTTTTCTCAAGAGATGTTTCTATTCACTTTTTCCTTTGCCAGGTTTCTTGTGACAAATGACTTTAGTAACTCACTCATGTTGTTTAAGCACCTCTGGAGAAAGCTGTAACCCAAAATCTTCACAGCACTGAACAGGCAGAATCACTTTATCAGTGTGTGTTGTGTATATATCCTTACATCCTTATAGAAGAACACTGGAAAGTTGTTGCTACAAAACTAATGTTGATTTATTAAATGGGAACTGAATAAGTGTGTGAACACAAAGAACTCAGACAGTCTTGTTCGGCACTACGCAACTAGTCGCAAGAATGCAGTGTGAATGTGTGAAAATGTTAGTAAGCATGGACAAAAGTGCTTGTATGAATGGGTGTGACCCGGAACCAGTTCATTTACCAGTTCCTATCTACGTCATCCCAAATTGGAGCTTGAACACACAAAAGCTCTAACTAAGAAGTAAGTTTATGTTATGTAACCAAAAAAGAAAATGACCAATCAGAGAGAGAGAAACAGCAAGAGAAGGAAAACAAGCTTAAAAATTAATCCGGCCAGGTGAGGTGAATCTGCCACCTGGGTTAGGCTCTCTCAAACATTCACGCACCTCCAAAGCTGATTATTATGACACTGACGCAGGTTTGGTCCATACACCCACCCTCCCTTCCCTCCGCCACTGCCACCATACTGTAAATCACAAGTAACGCAACTAAATAATTCACAAGCACTTAATCTGTCCAAAGTCTATAGCAAACACGCGGAACACAAAAAGACACGCACACACAAGCACGCAAGCATTTGTGTCCTTTGTGATCTTCACCAGGTGGGTTGTTGGTGTAGGTGTGAGGGTGTTTGTGTAGCCAAAAAGTGAAAGTTTGTGTGTACTCCCTACAAGAATTGGATTAAGACCATTTAAACAAGCTTTGTGCATTTGTGTGAGTTTCTCTAACAAATCCAAGTAATGAAGTACCAGCCAAGCATGACTCCTTTCTCCTTATCCCCAAATATGCCTGAGCATGAATATTCATGGTCACACACATACATACGGTTTGTAAGAGCTGTATTGCATCGTGCTCAAGCACACTCACTCACACACACATCCAAACTACAAAGGAGTAACTATTCCTTATTGTAATCACTCAATTGAAATTCATCCCCCACTCTGACTGTGGTCATGTGTGGGACTCATGTAATGGGTGGACGCAGATGGAAGTATTGTAATAGATATTGCCCCCCCCCCCTCCATAATTTCATGCGTTCTTATCATTGTTACGTTATGAATTCAGTTCTTTATTACTATTTCTGACACATACTGTGCTCACTGGCAATCCAGCTAGGATATTCTGATGAATGATGATTCCCACGGGTGGTGCTCATGCAGGCACTGAATCAGGCAGCTTTGGGGTCCTGTGTGTTCTACTGCACAGATAGCCTGCAGAGTGCAGCTACGTTGAACTGAAGTGCTTGTGTTTTGTATTTGCAGTTTCAAATGAGAAAGTAAAGAGAACGATTCTGAACTCATGCACGCCTGGAAGTGTCATTTGTCCAAGTGTGCAACGCATGCGTGCTGATATGTGGCAGCTAAAACTGAAGTTTTTAATCTGATAGCATATGTTTGAGCTTTTGTTAGCCTTATATTTGTTTCATGGAGACCTTACCCATAACCACCACACACAGAAATTTCAGCTTTTAAGTGGCTGTTACCACATGAGACTGAAGCAAGTACCAAACTGCAATAATGAGCCATGAGTGCTAACTCCAAAATCAAGTTTTCTCATGAAATTTATATTCATTCATATTTCTTATTGTATATTATTGTATTTTTCCCATTGTAATGCCACTTTTCTAATCCTTATGCTTGTGGTTGTTTTATAAAAATTCTGTAAGTAATCAGCCAATAGGTCTTATAGAGACTTAATAATTTTGAGTTCATTTTATCTATGGCTTGTTGTTGGGCTCATTATATTAGGGAGTGCGATTTCCATTTTTTGTGTTTTTTAAGTAAATACTTTTTTATTTTTTTAATGGTTTCCACTTTTAATGCACTCTGTATGTAATAGTGTGCACAAACTATCATTCCTACCACTAACATACCAATCATGTTGTCAACAAAAGCTATGTCCTCCAATCAGATTTGATGTGCGACTCATCTTGGCTTCAACTGGAGGAGATAATATTGAACATAAAGGCATTTTGTACAGCCTTGATGATTCTGCTTGAGCTTAAACTTTGTCTTATAAGGACTTTTTGTTCCAAAAGGCAAGCTGATCCCCAAAGTGTGACTGTGTTAACAAATTAACGCTCTCACACGAGTCACACAGGTACCCACACAGAGAGAAAGAGGAGAACAATGGGTGTCCAAGGTCAGTGGAGCTTCTTTTTTTATCCTGTAGTGTGCATCCACACACACACACACACACACACACACACACACACACACACACAACCTTCAATTTTAATGATTGATTAAAAAAAAGGTTTTTTTGTGATGAAAATTGAATAAAAACTAATACATGATGACAAAATCTATGATGTTTTCATCAACGGAAAAAAACTAGCTGACAATATTCTGGACAGACGAGATCCAATCAGACGTAATCTCTTTGTGCAGTAAAGTTAGACATTTAATTTTTTACATTTTCTTTGCAAATGGTATAATTCGTTCCTGTACTCCTTGCTTGTTCCTGTACTCAATGAGCTCGTCAATAGCTTCAATGCTAACATGTTAAATGTAATGGACACTATTGCTCCCATTAAGGTGAAGGTTATCTCTGGAAGGAAAAAGTCTCCATGGAGAAACTCCACACTGGTGAAAAATGAAAAAAGAGAGTGTAGGAAAGCTGAGCGCAGATGGAGAAAAACAAACCTCCAGGTTCATTATGACATTTATAAAGAGAAACTTCACAATTATAATTTACAACTGAGGAATGCAAGGAGGTCCTACTTCTCTGACATCATCACTAAAAACAGCCATAATGCTCGGGTCTTATTTTCTACAGTTGACAGGCTAACAAACCCTCCTGTGCCAGTGGCAGCTGAACTTCATTCAACCATGGCCTGCAATGACTTTGCCAAATTCTTCACAGACAAAATTAGACAAGCAATTGGTACATCAACAGCAGATCCAGGATATGTACTGTGTCCACCAAAAAACTGTTTAAACACCATGAAACAGTTTCAACCTATTAACAGCAAAGACCTGGAGGACATCTTAGGTCAACTGAACTCCTCCTCCTGCTGTTTAGATGTCCTGCCAACAAGTTTTTTCAAAAAGGTCTCAAAGACTTTAGAGTCAGACCTGTTACAGATCGTCAACTTTTCTTTATTATCAGGTGTGTTTCCAGAATCACTAAAAACTGCTGTAATCAAACCTATACTGAAAAAGGACAATCTTGACAAGACACAAATGAACAACTACAGGCCGATCTCAAATCTCCCATTTTTAAGTAAGATCATTGAAAAAGCAGTTTCTCAACAGCTCAGTTACTTCTTAAAACAGAATAATTGCTACGATGCCTTCCAGTCAGGTTTTAGACAGAACCACAGCACTGAAACCGCTCTGACCAAAGTGTTTAATGACATATGTCTGAATACAGACAGCGGAAAAATGTCAGTCCTAGTTTTACTGGATCTCAGTGCAGCATTTGATACAGTTGACCACAACATATTACTCAAACGACTGGAGAACTGGGCAGGTCTTTCAGGAACTGTACTAAACTGGTTCAAAACATACTTAGAAAACAGGAAATACTTTGTATCAATAGGTAACTTCACATCTGAGCAGACAAGTATCACATGTGGAGTTCCCCAAGGTTCCATCTTGGGACCCCTTCTGTTTAACATCTACATGCTCCCACTGGCACAGATTATAAACAACAACAAAATAAACTATCACAGCTAGGCAGATGACACACAAATATATATCACAATGTCACCAGGAGACCGAGGCCCTGTACAGGCTCTTGGTAAATGCATTGAGGAAATTGTGCCACAATTTTCTCCAGCTAAACAAAAACAAAACTGAGGTAATAGTCTTTGGCGCCAAAGAAAAACGATTACAGGTCACCAGAGAACTTCAATCTATACATCTAAAAACCACAAACCAGGCGAGAAATTTGGGTGTAGTGATGGATGCAGACCTAAACTTAGAAAAACACATTAAGACGATAACAAAGTCAGCTTACTATCACCTCAAGAATATTTCAAGGATAAAAGATCTGATGTCTCAACAGGACCTGGAAAAACTAGTCCATGCATTCATCTTTAGTAGGCTTGATTACTGTAACAGCATCTTTACAGGTCTACCTAAAAAATCAGTCAGACAACTACAGCTCATTCAGAACTCTGCTGCTCGAGTCCTCACTAAGACCAAAAAAGTGGACCACATCAGTCCAGCTCTGAGGTCTTTACACTGGCTGCCTGTCCGTCAGAGGATAGACTTTAAAGTTCTGATGCTGGTCTATAAAGCTCTGAATGGTTTAGGACCAAAATACATCAATGACCTCCTGACCCAGTATGAACCTTCCAGATCCCTCAGGTCATCTGGATCTGGTCTTTTATCAGTTCCTAGAGTCAGAACCAGACACGGAGAAGCTGCATTCAGCTTTTATGCTCCTTATATCTGGAACAAACTCCCAGAAAGCCTCAGATCAGCTGAAACACTCAGTTTATTTAAATCCAGGTTGAAGACTCACCTGTTCTCAGCTGCATTTGAATAAAGCACCAAATCCACACTTTTAAGCTTAAATTTCAAAACTTACATTTAACAACTGATTTTATCTACTGTTCTGATTTTATCTGTTTTGATTTTATATACTGTTTGTTTGTTTGTTTGTTTGTTTGTTAGTTAATTAGTTAGTTAGTTTATTTGCTTGTTTTAATCAATTTTAAATCATGCTTTTTATTTGTTCTTGTTTCTAATGTCTCTGTAAAGCACTTTGAATCATCTTGTTGTTGAATTGTGCTATACAAATAAACTTGCCTTGCCTTGCCTTGCTTATCCTGAAAACGTGACCAAATGTCAACACTTGGTATGAATGAGACGAGTGGACATATGGACGCATTTCACACTTGAGTTTATAAAGCATGTGGAGCAACTCGCACTCAAAAACATGGGAAACTTTTACACTTAATATTTTTACCGAATGACTCAACTTTAGACTCACTCTATGATAATCTGATGATATTTAATCGACTAAACCTAAACAAATTTGGATCCCTAAATTATGACTAAAAGTTCATCAAAATCAAAATCTGCTGTCAAAACTAACATGCTAACACACAACAGGGGAGTCCCACAATGCTTACACACAAGTGAGTTACACCAACCCTTGCATAAACCATTATTATATACTTAACCCTAAAATCGAGGCTTCGAATAGCCCCTTGACGTTATGTGAGAAAGTTAGAACCAGCCGAAACGTCCTCTCTGGCAATGTCAAAAAACTTATGGTGGTCCTCACAAAGATAGCAAAACACGTCTACACACACTCAAATACACAAGTCCTCTGGGAAGAGGTGCAGAGAGACTTGGCTCTCACTGAGAAAGAAGCAGAGGTAAAAATTGCAATGCAGTTTACAGAAACACAATACAAGAGTAAAGTAAGAGAAGTATTATGGAGGTGAGAGGCAGAGGACAAGTAGAGAGAGAAGGAGGAGGATAGAGGAATTGAGAGGCACAGAGAGATCAGGACCTGTATTTATCAAGCCTGTCAGAAAAAGGCGAACCATCATGGATCACTGACCGCAGCCTCCGGACAATTCAATTTAATATGATCTGAAGCCAACAAAAGAGGTCCTGCAAAAGCTCTCCAACTCTGGAAACTTTGACTAAAAGCCAGCACAGGGAGAAACAGAAAGACAGAAATGGAAGGAGAAAATGTGTACAGAGAAAATCTTTTTCCCACAGGTTCAAAGGAAGACTTCTTTGACATGGGCACATTAGCAGTGTAAACAGAGACAAGGAGGCGCGAAGTGACTGATGATATTGTCATTAGTCAAAATGTAATCAGGCATCCCCCTGAATGGGCTGAAAATGTGATAAAGCCTGTTAGTGTAATAAATGGCCAGATTATGTAGCATCTTTAGATTGATAATGTTCTCATCTAATCCCTGATGGGGAGGACATTACACAGCAATACTGCAGTCAGCTGCTGATGTAAAAAGCTTCTGTGACAGACCTCTGCAGCAGCGGTCCGAAATCCTATGCTCAGTACTTTGCTCATTAGTGACCTTTTGTAGGATGCTGGGGATACCTCCTCTAATGCATTCTGTTATACAAAATCCCAATTAGGATTATTTACATGTAATAATTTACATGTATTAAGTCAAACTAATATCTAAAGTGAATATTTCTGATTTACATTCAGCAAGTCTTTTGCAGGTTTCTGAACAGTTTTGTTAGTTTGAAGCTTGCCGTGTGTTTTGAGTGTCTGCATGGTGCTGCAGATAAGAGAGGAAGTGGTTCGAATAAATGTACACAAGCTGAGGATGAGAAGTGACTTGAGCATTAATAAAAGATGTGCATGCCTCTGCGGATAAACATATATGCAGGCTTGCAGCTGCCGCGGCGTACGTGTGTGTGTGTGTGTGTGTGTGTGTGTGTGTGTGTGTGTGTGTGTTTGCATGCATGCATGAACGCCTGCGTGTCTGTGGGACGGAGGTGAAGTGGACAGAGCTCAGGTGTGTGTTTGCGGGGCCAAGGGCTTTGAGGCTTTGAGATAGAGAAAGAAAATAATTGACCGCAGACTCCTTTAGAAACCAGTCAAGATGAACCTGACACAGGCGAAGGGAAGCGAAAAGCAAGCCGATCAGAATTTCAAACAAAAGAAAATCAAAGTTTTGAAGGTTGAGGAAAATACATCTGTCTGTCTGCTTGTCGACAAGTGAATCATCCTACACAGACATTTAGAAATATATAGCTGTCTCAGTGTTGGGTATTTAATAACTTGTCACCCTAACATAACCTAAACCTATGATGCTTTGGTTCTCAACCATTTTCTTTTATATTTCATTCAAAACAGTCTTTGAAATATGCTTTAGTCTGGCACAGTTTATGTAGTGGTCTTTTGTATGTAGTATTTTCTCTTCACCTTTTCAACTTCTTGTCCTCAGAAGCAGTACAGTATCCTCTGCACATCTGAACTTCTTCCAAAAGATTTCAGCTCTCGCTTAATGTTCGCTTTTTCCTGAATGCTGATCGTTCTCACACAACATTTTGGACACGATAAAGGTGGTTACAACATGTGGCTAAGGCAGGAAGCGTGGGTGTGGGTGCCTGGCTGGAATCGAACAGCATGGAGGCTGTCCTCCCTGGGGAAAAAAACGTCAACAGATCATTTGTACAAGCTACTATAGCTCATACTTAGATTTTAAAGCTGGACATCACATGGCTGTGTAATAAGATACATATGAAATATGAACTGGTGTCATAACATTTTGACTGGGTTTAACGCTGCACACTGATAACCAGGAAAATGGGGATTTCTAATAAATGTTTAATATTTGGACCCCACCAGGGATTTTTTTCTGCCTAAACTTAACCAAACTACAAGTAAAAGGCAAAAAAAACATTAATTAAATTTTTATCAAGTCCCCAGAAGAGACTCTGATCTCCTGATGGGAAGTTTGGTGTGTTTGTGCCACCACCAGCCTACTTACCCCCTGATGTTTCAGTCTATTAAAGTCAAACCCTCTTATAAGTCCTTTTAGGAATGTCTGCATTCTTATACAGCAGGAGAAAACAACAAACGTAATTACTAATTGTTGCTTGTATGTCTGTACATTCCTGTATTATACTAATATTTAATTGTTGCTGACATAATGTTAACAATGAACAGTGTCAGACATTGGGTGTGAAGCTGACATAAATTTACTGAAAAAAGGAAAATCAGAGGAACAATGTACTTGGTTTTTATATAAACAGAGACTCATTCACCTCATAAAAACTTGTGAAACACTCAGGCTGGCTGCATGTACATACAGTCAAAGCAGGCCGAGCTAAAGTCCAGGTTTTACATGCCACGTGGGTAGAACAAGATCAAAAGCGAATACCACACAATGCATACAATAATAGTAAGAGCAAAAGAACAAAATAGCCTGTAGAAGTGAGAGAATTCACAAGTAGTTTAACTATAAAATCATCACTAAAAAGCAGATGAAAAAGTTGCTTTTCCATTTAAAAACACAGAGAAAAGGAGAAGAACTGATAAGTGAAAGATTGAGCGGAGGACCCTGAGGGAACTTATCAGAGGATCTTAATGGCCTGGGAGTAGATAGGAGGAGGCTGACGGGCTCTGGTAGGTTTGTGGGTGCCATACCATAAAGTTTTAAAAACAAAAGCGTCTTGAATCTAGATGATAGTCGTCGTCTTTTTCATTGACCTTTTTATAAGTCATTGCTTAGTCAATAACTGCTTTATTCCAGCAATGAAAGGATGTTATGCATCATCACTAGCATAAAGCTGTGATCCCAAGTTGATGTGAATGTACCTGCAGAACAACTTCAAGAACTAGTAGGTGTAGCTTTGAAACCTTAGAAAAGATCATTTAAACACCATTTAATGTAATCAACCTACAGATTTTAGCTGCTCATCCATTAATGGCTATAACCAGGAACTATATCAGTTTAGCTTTTGCTGAGCGACTCTTGAATTGTGTATCAAATGACGACCACTAAAATTTTAAACAAAAATCCCAGCTTGTGTTAAAGTAATCCGTCTGAAAGCTTAAACTTCAGTCTAAATGCTTTTTTAAACTCTTGACCCTGCATGATGTCAGTGAGAGGGGATATCCCTAAGTTGGTTGTCTCAGGCACAGAACTCTTACTTGGAGCATAGAAGCCCCACCCATTTGAAATCCTTTGTAGGTAGCCAATCAGAAGAAAGGTTGCTTAAAGGGAGCGGAAAGGAGCTATAACAGCTTATTTCATGAACTCCAGCAAGGCCCAGTATGAGATAACAATGATTATTTTGACCTTTGAATCATGCAAAGCTACACTGCTAGAGCCTATGAATAAAAGCATGAAGGTGGGAATTACCATAATAGGTCATCTTTAAAAGTAAACAGATCAGAGTTACTGATATTTGTGTTATTTAACTTTCCTCACTGCTTTTACAGTAAGAATTATGGCCACTGTTTTTACCTGTTTTAAAATAAGTGGCAACCATTTTTAAATGGTTTGGGGACTGTTACATGGCTAATATTTACACATGCACACAACTACATATACATGTAAATGAATGCTAACATATTTATCAGTACAATTCCAGGTTGTCACATTAGAATCACAGACGCACTAACAGAATCGAAACAAAACAATTTAGAGTTGCGCAATTTACTCGTGCATTCGGTAATTGTAAACATAAACACAACAACAGGGACAGGAAGACTGAAATTAGGGATTTATATGTGTCAGCTGAAGATGTCAACTGGCTCTTAGTAGAACGGATCATTTAAACTTAAATAAAAAGCAAATAAAGTTTAAATGTCCATTTAATTTGACAAATGTAAAATAGAGACTGAAAGATTAATAATTCAGTCGATTGTGCATTATGGCAGTTATGACTGTGTTCGTCCTTACCTGCTACTGAAAACATTATAATCAGCATTTCAACTTGGACATTAAATTTTAAAGCCATATTGTCGGGGTTGGCTGGTGTTGACAGGGCCCAAGTGCAGGACACAGAGGAAGGTGAACTAAGCAGAAAATGAGCTTTTATTTAGCTGATGAACAAAGAATTACGATTCGGAAAAAAATGAGGAGCAAATACTGAGAAACAGGTAAGAAGAACAGGAAAGAGGCACAAGCAAAAGTAATCTGACAAAGACAGGACACAAAAATAAAAACAGGACATGGGAAAAATATTCAAAATAGTTTTAATTAAATTTGTAACTATTTTAAATATGTAAAAAGACAAATAATTCACACTGAGACAAGATTAACCCTGAACAAACTTGACAACAGACAGTGGGACATATAGTTACGGCAGAGGGAGGCAAAGATGGGGAAACATCTGCAAGACTGGAACAGTAACGAAATCAACACTCAAAAGTAGAGCTCGGGAACTGCAATATATTTTGGGTAGTCACCGCCATGTTGATAAGACAAAACCAAAACAATGATGAACAGCAACAGGTAATAATGGGGAAAAAACGCTGAAAAAAAAAAGAATGCTAAAAAAACATCAAAATAGAGAGAGCAGATCAGAGATACACAGAGAAACTAAAAAAGAGTGTTAGAAGAAAGGGTTGATACGTATGAACCATATGAAGATTGGATGCTTTATTTTTAGGATTATCGATGTTCAAGTTCCCAGAGATTTTCTCTAAAACCATGTGTGGTGAGTATCTACACATCTAACAAGTTAAGAATGATAAATCGCATGATTTCTCATCTGTCCAACAATTTGTTTCATTTTTATTATATGTTAACTTCCAAGCCTATCTATTTGGCTGCAGGGTAATTGGTAACCCTTCTATAGACTCTGGACAAAGTTTAAGCTACGGCCTAAACATAAAAACTGTTGAAATGCATTAGTTTAAAAAATTACAGTGACTGCCAGGAAACAAAACAAACAAACAAACAAAAAAGGCATGAAAATTCATGCATTAACTCAAAGTAAAAGATTACTTTTTCACCAACTCCTTCACATTTGTGACACAGCTTGACAGCATTATCAAGTCTTTTAATCTAGGTCATCTAAATTTTGAATTTTATCTATTGTCTCTTAACAATTTAAGTGCACGAGTGGGTTGTGCAGAGTTCTGGTTATGCATTCTCATGAAACAGTCTTAAAATTTCTTTCTTTCTCTTGGTTTGATAGTTTAATTGAGTATAGTACAGTGATTGAGGTTGTCTTAAAAGTAGGATTAGGTAGCGTGAAGTCAAATTCTTTCACCAGAACATCCAAAACTGCACCGCATAATTTTATAGTTGCCGTTTTCTAAAGGGTGTTTCTGCATTTAGGTTGAGTGACTGCAGTGTATCATGCTCACTATTGTCTTATGGGTTTGACAGCAGCTGTAATGGTTATGGACTGGGAGGGGAACCAACTCAAGGCGGTGGGCAGGTGCAATTACACGTCATGTCTGACCACGTCACCCATTTAAGGCACAAACCATGAAAACCTGTTTGTGAGTTTGTCTACTTCTGAATCCCAGGAGACTCTGCAAGAGTACAGGCTGCAAGCTGACAGTGTGTGTGTGTGAGTGTGTGTTTCTGTGGCTCAGTGGATCTTTCCGCAAACAGATCGTATGTGTGTTTGCTTGCTTTTGTGTATGCACGCTCCCCTGTGTGCTGTGCATCTGGGGAGCGGGGCGCTAACAGTGATAAGTTACAGCAGCAGCTCCAGGTGCTGGAGTCAATAAAAGCTCATTAACTCAACAAGAGGGTCAGTGGTTCCGTCCACCACAATATACCTCCCACTTTGTCTTCTTCACAAGGTGCAGAGATGTGTGTGTGTGTGTGTGTGTGTGTGTGTGTGAGTGTGCGAGAGGGTGGCTGCGTTTTCCTTTGCATATGTGTGCATGTGTAAGCTGCCGGATCAATGATACTGCACGATTTGTTTCCTCTGACTTTGCAAAGATGGAGAGGGAGGAAGTGGAGGATGGAGGAGAGAAGGAATGCAAGCAATTTGACCAATAATAACAGTGATCGTGAGAATTTCTCATTATGCGTTGCACCAATTTACGAATTGGTTTCTGACAGAGTTTTGCGTCACTTCATTTCAGCATGAATTTCAGAAATTTAAGATAACTAAGATAACTAACATTCCTTTTTGTGCTATATATATATATATATATATATATATATATATATATATATATATATATATATATATATATATATATATATATATATATAGCGGTTCCGAATGACAGCAATATCAGGAAGAAGGAACACGAGAAGCTGGAGAAATACCAAGGGCTCAGAGAAGAGCTCGAGAGGATGTGGAGGGTGAAGGTAACAGTGGTCCCAGTGGTAATCGGAGCACTAGGTGCAGTGACTCCCAAGCTAGGCGAGTGGCTCCAGCAGATCCCGGGAATAACATCGAAGATCTCTGTCCAGAAGAGCGCAGTTCTGGGAACAGCTAAGATACTGCGCAAGACCCTCAAGCTCCCAGGACTCTGGTAGAGGACCCGAGCTTGAAGGATAAACCGCCCGCAGGGGCATGCTGGGTGTATATTTATATATTTTTTTTTTATCATGGCCAAAGTATTTAAAGTATGCGACTGTAGTCTGTGTCTATTTTTTCTACTCTTGCCTCTATGTGATGTCAGTCTATTTAAAAAATAAACATAAAAGGACCACCCACCTGCTCTATGAGGGACAGCCAATCAGAAGAAAGTTGTTTTAAAAGAAGGGCAATACAGCTAAAATGACTTATTTCAAACAGTAGATGAACTGAGGAGCTACATCAAGGCCTCATTTAAGATAAATAAGAATTGTGACTCATATGAAGCTACTCTAGAAAACTCCATGAATAAAAGTAAGAAGCTGACAATGGGCATACAAACTTTTTCCCAGGTAAAGAAATACCACCAGTTTGTCGTGGTATCCTGTTTTTAAAGTCTCCGTCTGCTTCTTTCAGTTGTTTTATCTCCTTTTCTGTTGACTGTTTCAATTACTACATAACGACTTTCTTTATCTAAAGCTAAGCTTGGACAACAAGATTTTAGTTATATCTATGCAGCAGGTTTTCTTTTTCCACACAAACTTTTGAGCTTAAGACAAAAGCCCCAAATGTGGACAGATCTTATCACTTTAGGTTAGAGCAATGAGAAAAACACAACCTCTCCTGCTCAGGAAGTCTCTCCAGAGCCTCTAATATTTTGTATTTAGCTTGGCATTGTTGTCAAAATAGAAATCAAAGGTGCTCTAAGAGAGTGGTTTGTAGTTTTAATCATTGAGGAGCATTTTGCTGAAGAGAGTACTTCTTGATGAACTACTTTGCCAGCCCATTGTGGTATATTTTAGCATGCTGGTCTGGTCTCTACTGTCATACCCTGCGTTCTGCTGAGTTGTGTTTGGTCTGAAGAGGTTGTATCTTGGGTCTCATATGGAGATGTTGGCGTCCGCCTCAGGGAAAACTTCGTTAATTCATCAGAGGTCTCTCTCTCTTGCTCTCTTTATGTGTACTAGCTTTGCTTCTGCTCCTCCAGCTCTTTCATTCTCTGGTTTTCTCATCATCTCCGTCCTTTTCTGCTGTTTTTTCCCCCACTTTCACACTTATTTCTTCTGCTCCGTGTTGGTGTGTTTGTCCTGAGTCTATCCAGTAATGCCATCTTAACTCTCTTCCCTTCCTCTCCCTGTCTTTACATGCCATCACCCGACCGCTGCTTTATCACTTTACATAACACCAGCAAACTAAACTGTTTTTTACTCATCAATGTTTCATCACAGCACCGTTGTGAGCTCTCTTTAACAAGCTTTTAAGCTGAATAATGCACCAACTGGTGGCCAGTGGCCTCTGCTGCAGGTCCATGAACATCAGTTGTCTGTGTGTCTATAACGGGGCATTCACATTCTTGTAGGTCAGTTCATTTCCATAGCAAACTGCAGTCACTCCATTGACCCATCTGTAGCTGCCATTGCATTGAACAGCTCTGTTCCCCTAAAGGGAGGTTGCAGGGTTAAGTGCTTGGCCTGAAGGGAAAAGTGGATAACTTGTGGCACGCTGTACCACATTGTCGCTGTGGCGTGAGCTATAATCTGTTAAATTAGGATACATCATCATTGAGAAAAATGAGTTGAGCTTGGAGGTTATTAGCAAACATAAATGCACTTTGTTTTGTTAGCAAGGTGCGTCTGTAATTCAGTGTAATTTTAAAATGAAATTCTAATTTAATTAAGATGAATATTCAGATAAAATAAGCACTTGAGTTTCTTTTTAGGATAGAAGAGCTCTCAGCAAGACAAAGTGGCCACTCCATTAAGCATAACTTTGGACCGTAATTCAACTACATGGATAGTAATGTAAGACATTATCCATGTATAGCTGGTAAATGGAGAGGTTAGCTGTAGAGTCCACTTAAGCAGTTTCACAATAGGCTTATATACTGATATATTTGGAAATCCTGATGGTTTTCATTAGTATAAGAAAAATACAGAAACTCCTCTTTCTGTTAAACTGATATGATGACATGATGCTGACTGAGCCACGATAGCCAACTGCTGAGCTCAGTCAGATGTTAAAAATGACAGCTGTCCTTATTAAAAGTGAACTCCGTAAAACTGGTTAGAAATGAACTGTTTGGGTTTATTAGCTATGATAAAGGCGAACAAGGCAACATGGAGCTCTGTGCACTATTTAGCTTATTCTGTTTAGAAAGATGAGGCTTAAGAGGGAAACAACTCAAAGTGCAACTCTCCTGCACAAAAAGTAAAATATAAATTGCAACATTGGGATGTAGGTATGCCCAGTTATTAGATTAGTAATTAACATCTAAGATTCATTAAAAAAAACAAATAATTTTACCTTTTAATTTTCACCTTGTATAGTAAAATAGATCCCTATTAATCAGTCAAGGTTAATAGGACACTCATTAGCCAGTCACAGCAACCTTAGCTTTGACTGAATCATGTTTTTGGCTACCTGATGAAGCCAAACTCCAGTAAAACTTCCTTTTGTATCTGTATTGGTTAGTAAAACATCAGGCTGTTGACTGACCGTAAATGCACCTAGTATAAACGTTAATTTGTCACTTGATAAATAGTTTAAATTAATGAAGCAGTGTTTGTTTGTTGTACATCACGGCTTATTACCCCCAAATTGCTCTCTGTTCCTGCAAATTTTGTGGGTTGTTCAATCTTAATTAGTTAAGAGCTGCTAAAGTGCTTCACAGACCTGCAGGAATAGACAAACTTTTGTCCATAGTACGAGTGACACCTAACCTCGGACTGTAGAAAAATACAATTTGACAGTAATAGTTTAAATCACAGTCTGCACTGAACAAAAGTCTCACCGAACTGAATGTGATGTACCGAATAGTTCAGGACAATTGCATCCCTTCACTCCCCTGATGTTGTGGTTCAAGCATTTGATATTGGTGGACATAACTGATAGTGAATTACAATTATGAACAAAGTTGCAGTTAGGAGAGAATTTAAACTGCGATAAGGTCTGATTGTGTGTACAGTGGAATAAACATAGTGAGAAATTCGGCTACAATTGCAGTATGGATCCCTTAATCTTTGGCCTCAAGACTGACTTTAAGACTGACTGTGACTCAGACTTGTCTTTAGATCTCTCTCACTGAGCCATTTAAGATCATTAATATGAACATGATTGTTCCCCGTTGGTCGTATTTCATCTCGGGCATCCAAAAATCACACAGTGTGTGGCCGAGTAATTATACTGTAGTGATATGACCAAGTGAAATCCAACACTCCAAATCAACACCTGTAATATGTCCTATAAACAGTACAGTGCAAATGTCTTGAGACAGCACACATTTCTTTATATGTCACTTCCAGGAAGCTAGACTTCAAAGCTTTTCAAGTGTTTCTTTGCACATTGGCTGGTTTTTCAATTCAGTCCTTTACTTTTACCGTATTATTCAGGCTATAAGGTGCACTTAAAATCCTTTAATTTTCTAAAAAATCAACAGTGCCCCTTATAATCCAGTGTGCCTTTATGTATGAATTCTGGTTGTGATTACTGACCTCGAACTGATTTTATGTGGTACACGGCGCTCAAAAATATGTCAAAAAATGTTTTAGTATGACTTTGGTAAGCTACGAAGCTGCACCACTTGGTGGATTGTCAGAGCATTACGGCTGCCGTAGTCAGGAGCCTCGAGGAGTAATCCGGGTCCAAACTCCACTTCAGGTCCCAAAGTCAAACGAACACTGCGGCATCACTGAGAGTTAAAAACTGTCTAAATTCTTCCATCTTTAGTAAAATGATCAAAGTTGCTGCTTTACCAGGTGTAACAATTAAGTTTAACATCCAGGCATTAATGAAAACAGAATTTATTAAACTTAACGGAGTTAGAAGTTAGTAGGGTTGCCAACTCCCTGAAAAATAAATAAGGGACACCTCGTGGCCAGGGCCGGGCAACCCAGTTGTCTTCACCCTTCCCAGTGTGGTATCTCTTTTTTTGGTGTGTGTGAAATAATTTTTTAACCATCTGACTTGAATTTGATTTAAGCAGATGCATATTCTTTGTGATATGACCATATGGGAAACAAATGATCATTTAGCCATTTATTTTTAGCTCAAAATGACAACATTAACACAATAAAACAGGTCTCTTTCTTAAACAGAAGCCTGTCATGCTTAACTTTTGAGAATATAAGTAAATCTTTCTTTAAACGAACTCTGTCCTGCTTAACTTAAAATAATATAAATTAATAGAAAGCAATAGAACGAAAAATATTCTTGTAACTGTGCACATTTAGTGCATTTAGTACAATTGGCTTCAGTTGAGGTATTATTTCAGCTTTTCTAATGCTAATCAGCTGCTCCTGTTTGTAAACCCGCTTGTTCCCATGATTACGCATCATAACTCATCATCATTATTCATCTATGTATTACTTTTATGTATTAGTCATCTATTTGTTGTAATCATCTATCCTTGCAGTTGTTTATTACACAAAATAAATGATATTATCACACTTCTGGCCACATAGCGCTGATATTCACTGCACATGCCCATAATAACCTTAACCAGAGGGTTTAAAAAAACAAGCCAGTGTTTACATACCATGTCTGCTTCTGCCGTGGCCTGGTGGACAAAAAATTGGTGCGCACAGTGCAGTGCGCTTTATAGGTGTTATCGTGCACTTTTCCAGCCAGGTGTTTCCCCCGTACTTTTGCAGCCTTTTTTTTTTCTTTCTCTGAGCGAACAAACATTGCTGCTCTAATGCTGGGCTTACACTGTGCGGTTTTTGGCCCATTTTGAGACGATTTTTGAGTCGTGCGACCGATTTGGTGATCGGCCCGATTTTGGCCTTCATCGTGCATGGCGTAGTATACGTGGGGTAACGAGACGGCTATGCAGCGTGTGATCTGGACACAAGCGATGGAACTTTGGAAAGCTCATCCGAGCCTTTTCGATGTGGCATCACAAAATTATCACGACCACAACAACCGTGAAAATAGTTGGATGTACATTGCTGCTCAATCACAGCTGCCTGATCAATGTTTTTCATTAGCAATTTAGCAAAGTTGATCTTATGTGTGTCTGTGTGAGTGAAAGACAGAGAGAGAGAGCGACAGAATTTCTGTTATAACCTTCATTTTATGGAGGCACAGTGTGAGCACTCAGGTCGCATCAGAGCATCGGGCGGTATAGTGTGAGACCCTGCAACGTGACCTATGAACTTCTAACCCCTGCGAGTCAATCATGCAGTTTGAGCAGGAGCTGAATAACGTGACTGAAAAAAAATCGCACAGTGTTTGCCCAGCTTTAGGTGTACTGTCGTCCGAGACTTGCACCGCAGTGTCGGCGTTTGTTTCCCTGTTGGCCATGCTTCTTGTTGTGGTCATCTGTTGTCTTCCGGTATTTTCTCCGTAAGCGACCTTTCCTCGACCAATGAGATGAGCGGTAATCTGAATTGTCATACTCGAATTGTCATAAGTGTGCTGTCAGCTCATTGGTCACAAAGCAGGAGAGGGGCTGGGAATTATGCTTTCAAACAAAGCGTTAATTCCATTAACATTTATAGACTACTTTTGATTCTCACTGTATTACGGGACAAAGTGCGTCCCTTATTAGCTCAATACGGGACGTGTACTTTTGTTTCGAAATACGGTACGATTCCGTTTTTTAAGGGACGGTTGGCAACCCTAGAAGTTAGCAGGAAGTTAGCTTGCTAGTTTTTACCTAAACATGATATAGCATGTTCTGACTGAGAGATTTCTGAAAAAATTCAAACGTACACCTCTGCTATCACTTCCAACATAAATGAAGATAGAAAACTAAACAGCAGTGACTTTTTTAGGGTTACTGAAGTTGGACTAGCTGACATATAATGAACAGTGTTGGGCAAGTTACTTTGAAAAAGTAATTAATTATAGTTACTAGTTACTTCTTCAAAAAAGTAACTGAGTTAGTAACTGAGTTACAATATTCTAAAAGTAATTAATTACTTGAAAAGTAACTATTGCGTTACTTTAAAAAAGATGTTTAACCCTCTGGGGTCCAGGGTAGAATTGGCCATTTTTAACTACTTTTGATTTTACCTCCATATTTCACCTTTAAAAACTATTTACTTTGCCTTGTTTGGTATCATCCTTTTCAGCACAACCTCACATGTCTGAATTTACAGTTATGTTTTCATTTTGATGTACTGTATTAACACAATTGATCTAAAATCAGTCAAAAAACAAAATCAGAGTAGAACAAGTGATATTTTTTATTGTAAAAATCACAAACATGTTTAATGAATCATATTTCATAACTTTAAATGCAAAAATAAATTGTCAATCTTAAAATCCTATGCTCAAGTTCTGCAAACAACAAAATTATTTGCATCCATTTACCTTTTACCTTGATTTTTTTAAATAACCATTTCAAACCATTCACAGAACAATCAGCTGGTTCTGCATTCAATAAGATGCCACACAAATTATTTGTGCCACTCCAAAAAAATTATTTCTGTCCACTATGAAGGAGAACATCACAGCCTGATACCTGCAGGCCTGACAGCAGCAGGTGTATCACTCCTCCTGTTTTCATTCAGTAGTGATGTGCAATACCACTGATTTCCTTTCCGATCTGATACCAAGTAAAATTCAGGGTGGTATCGACAATACTGATCCGATACCGATACTTTTCACAAAAACTTATTTTTTTTACTGTATCTTTTATTGTATCTCAAATTATAGCTTCATAATGATTGCAGGACATCAGATTACTTCTTCTTCTTATCACTCAATATGCAAAATTATTATATGGAAATAAAAAAAACTGAGGTTGTGCGCTATTTGAACACCTTGCCTGCCTGGAGCACTAAAGGACTCCGTGAGAGACGTCTGTCTCGCCCTAGCAGCACCTGTCCTTCTCGTCTTCAGTTCGCCTCAACATACACTCATTATATTCTGTGATATGATTTACTGTGAGGTGTTTGAGGAGGTTAGTGGAGCTGCCACAACACCTCACTTTCTTTCCACATGTATCGCAAACTGCGTCTTGGCTGTTTGTGGAGGTAAAATACGTCTGTACATGACTCCAATTACGCTCAGCCATTGTTGTGAGTGTGCACGCCAAGGGCTGCGACACATTTATACAGCTGTATTTCGCACATGACTATGAAAGGCGGAAGAGGAAGTAGTTCCTTTGAATGTAGACAATCCGAATGATATAGTTTCTTTCCACTGTGTTCCTGTTAATGATAAACTACAAATTTACTCTAAATTACTAAAATATCTATATTTTAATATGAGAATCGATTCTAGAACATAAATGACTGGTATCGGAGGAATCGATATTTCAGTATTGATCCACACATCACTATCATTCAGCAGTCACCTCATTGTTCTGACACACAACACAAAACTATCCACAACACTACACAAGACAATACATTGACTACACACTCCAAACATGCTAAACGTCACAGATCTCTCACATCTCATAACTCGCTCTCTCTCTTTTTCTGCTCTCTCTCTCCGTCACTCCTAAAACTTCCCCTGTTTTTTTTTTTTTCTTTTGCTCATAAGCAGAGAGTGCTCGCTGCGCTGTCCTTAGACAGTAAACGTGACGAAACTATTGAGGAAAACACAGGCGTATATATTGTTTATCATGACTCTGGTTTTACGTGGCCTATCGACACAATTTATAAACTGGTATATATCACCTTGTTGCTTTGTCATCTTTAAGTGGTCATGTGATTGGCTTACCACGACTACTTTATTCTTCCTCAGTCAAACAGCAGCACTCATGCGATTGGTTTGCCCCATTAGCTCCAGGTGTTGTGCTAGACAGTGATCGTGATTACCGTCCGCGGGAGCGCGCAGCTGCTTAAAGCTGTAGCGTCTAGATTACTTACACCTACTTCCGTGCAACTGATATAAGATGCGGTAAGCTGAACACAGCTTCAACCGTCTGTTTGTTGAAAAATAGTAACGGGCCGCATTTCCTTGTCAGTAACTGTAATGGCGTTGTAACGATAGGAATAGTAATTAGTTAGATTACTCGTTACTGAAAAAAGTAACGCCATTACTTGTAATGCCGTTATTCCCATCACTGATAATGATTTGCTACGTTAGCATAACATAAACACGTTGAAGCTGGAGGATGAATGCTAAGTTTTTTCCACTCGTTAACAGAAGGGTTCCCGATGGTTAGGGACGAATGCAATCGCATGGCAGGATGCTGTAAACGGACCAAACTTCAGTCCAGAGAACAACTGAGATAATTCATCCAAAATACGAGGTTAGAAATACTGCAACAACACGGGAATAGAGCAGCTGTGAGAGAATTAAACATTAATGAATGAATGCTACGGAAGTGGAGGAAGCAAGAAGAATCAGTAAAGTTTGACTTATCTGACTGTTTTGTTTCGCTTAATGCGCCTTATAATCTGGTGCACCTTATTGTCTGGAAAATACGGTATTTGTTTATTTGTTTGCACAGGTCACACTGACCTAAGCATAAATAAAGCACCTAATTTGTTTCCATTTTTTTAGTCGAATCCTTGAAAAATGCTAAAGACAACACAGTTTGACTGGCGTAAAAGTACAAAGTATTTTTTGCACCAACGAGGTTATCCAAGCTATTAGCTGAAAACATCTCACCATGGTTTGCAGTGTGTCCTTCAAAAGAAAGGAAACTGGATAAGTAGAGGACAGAGGAGAGAAGAGTGACAGTGGAAAGGTGGCTATTAAGAATCCACTCTTAAGGAAAGGAAACAGGGAGGAAAAGGCTATGGTATGCCAATTTATGCAAGAACTCAACTGAATATCAATGGCAAGCAATCTTATGGAGTGATAAATCCAAATTTGATATTGACATTGTGATTACTATGTACGGAGGAGGTCAGGGGGAAGGGACAACGAGTGTCTACAGTCATTGTAGAACACAGAAAAGTACAGTCTGATTTTTAAAACACCTTGCAAAAACATCTGGAAAGTGAGTGGCAACAGCATCATTTTTTAGCATGGCAATGAGCCCAAACTGCAGTCAAAACATACCTGATAGAAAAACACAATATGGAGGACTGTCAATCATGGATTTGCCTCCCCAGAGGCTGGACTTCAACATTATTGAAGCAGTGTGGGATCATCTTGACAGAAAACAGAACAAAAAGGCAGCCAACATCCAAAGAAGTGCTTTTGATCCTTCAAGAAGCCTGGAGAACTATTTCTAAAGACTACTTGCGGAAATTACAAAAAAGCTTGCCTATGAGTCAAATATTGACTTTCAAGCTTGCGTCATATAGTGTATTCTGTTTGCATGTTTCAATAATTGCCAGCACCTTTTTCTGATTTTACTAGCAAAGATAGAGTTTTGCACCGCACTATATCTATAACAAATCTGTTGGTAAACGCAAAAGATTACTGGACAGCTTGTCAGTTGATAATATTTAACATGTTCTAAGGTCTTCTAATGCAGCGGTCCCCAACCCCCGGGCCACGGACCGGTACCGTGAGTCATTTGGTGCCGGGCCGCGAGAGTTGAGGCTCGGGTGTGAAATGTATGGTTTTCAGGGTTTTTATCGGTTTTCAGCGTTATTTTGTTATTGTTTTTATCGTTAACTCGGTTTTCCTGGGTCTTTTCACGTGTGTTATGAATAAATCTTCTTTTTTTCGGTACCGGTACTAGTTTTATTTTGTTGTATTTATCCACGACACCTTAAAGGCCAGTCCGTGAAAATATTGTCGGGCATAAACCGGTCCGTGGCGCAAAAAAGGTTGGGGACCGCTGTTCTAATGTCTTTCACATTCGCAGGTTGAACGTTATTAGCAGATTTATACTTCAATATCTGTGCTGACAATAACTGCAACACAGAGGATCATCACATTGTGTTTCAATGTGAAAAGCCAGTTTTCGTAGCCGTCTCATTAACTAAATCTGCTCTTTGTAGCTAAAGATGAGGTTTCCTGTCTGTGTAGTGTAGTCTGGAGTGTTATCTGTGCCATTTCAGTGCTCTCTGATAGGCCGTTATGTAATGAGTGTATTACTCCACACAACACTTTGCAATGCCACATGGAGACTTGCAAATAACGCACACATTGTAACTGCATAATTTTCACAGAAACTGTTATAATTATTTTTAGTCCATGACTACATTTGCATAAGCTTTGAGTGGAATCAGAAATGGGCACAGACGTTGGATTATAAACAAGGTAATTATCTCAGGGTATCTTAGCATGAAGGAACAAAAACAAAGTGAAGTTTCACCGCTCACAGAGAGCAACTCTGAGTCTGACTCTTGCCAAATGGGCTTCCCAGAGGTGATGTCAGTCACAACAGGGCAGCCAGTAGTTCTAATTTTGTATTTCTAGAAATGTTTATTTTACGTTTTTCTTTTTCATGTTACCTTGAGGTGACGTTACAGTTAAACACCCACAGAGCTGACTCCGCCATCAGGCAGAAACTGCTAAAAGCAACAATAAGTTTCAGAAAAAAGTTTGCTTTAAATGTCTAAGTACCTGCCAGCTCGGTCTAAGGCACAGGACAAAGTACAAAGGTCAGGATGTTAGCGAGCCAAGATTTTTCATTACAAAAAAAGCTATCTGTATTCCATGATGATATATACTTCTGCCAAGAAACAGCTTTTATGTGATCTTTTGGAAGAAGACTTCCTCTAATGGCTCCCCTCTCTGGTCTCCTGCGGCACCGGTGCGTTTGTTTTATTGTCAGGCCCCATCCCGACGTGCGGCAGGGCCGATGGGAGCGAGTCTGCTGAATAAAACACTGGCACCAACGTTAAAAGCTTCCTGCCAAAATGATTAGATCCACCACCTCCTGAGGTGCAACAGTCACTGAGGTGTGCGCGCGTTTGTACGGCTAGAGGCACATTCAGCTATTTAACGCCTGCGGGAACCCCGACCACTTTGCATCCACGCGCATAGATATTCCTCAACAACAGCATTTGCTCAGAGGTCTTTTTAATCACCCCGGTGTTCCTCTGAGGGGACTGAAACTGAGGCGTGAGTGTGTGCACTGTCAACACTCACACAATGGTGAGCAAGACCATTAGGGAAATCACCAAGAACAATCATGGCCACACATCGCTGCCTTCTTTATTTTATAGCAGAGACTGACAGATATTTACCACAGCAGAACAGCTTTGTCTGTGTCTCATTTTCTGTAGCTTTCTGTCATTCTCTTTTTGCTTCCTTGTCTACTTCCTCTCTGAACTTTTCCTCCTTCTTTCCTGTCCACAGCTGCAACTCCGTAAGGTTTATAACTAACTTCCAAACAGAAAACTTATGTCTGAGTGGACTGGCTGCATTTTCCCTTCAATGTCAGTCATTTTTTCCTTTTCTTTTCTCAGTCTCAAGGTGTCCTCTTCTTCTTCTTAGCCACCACTATAATTCATTCTTTCTTTCTTTCTTTCTTTCTTTCTTTCTTTCTTTCTTTCTTTCTTTCTTTCTTTCCTTCTTTCCTTCTTTCCTTCCTTCCTTCCTTCCTTCCTCATCACCCTAGCTGTCCCCAGAGTCTTCTCCAACTTTCCTCCCATTTTTTGGTCCTCTCTTAAAATTCTTACCAGCTTTCCTCTTCTTCTCCTTGTTTCTCAGATAAGTGCATCAGTCACTCCCACTCAGAGGACTGCCGATGTTAGATCGTCTTGTGTGAGAGAGAGGTTGTACCCATCAGAGTCGGTCTCAGGAGGAATTCACTTTACACATGTGCTGCTGCAGTTCAGACTGAGCCTTATACATATTCATCAGTGTAACTCAGCATTTCCAGAAATATGGAAAGTCTGATGCATACTGTCTAAGTTTATTAAGCTAAGTTATGTGCCACTCTGCGTGATGAAATGATACAGAGGAGGCTCAGGGAACCCGCACAAACGACATTTTTTACCCCAGGTTTGATTCAGTAAAAGTTATAATAACTCCAGGTTTTCAGTTTTCACTTACATAGTCAAATTATCATAAATTTACGTGTGTGTCTATCTATCTCTCTATCTATCTATCTCTATCTATCTCTATCTATCTCTATCTCTATCTATCTCTATCTATCTCTATCTCTATATCTATCTATCTCTATCTCTATATATATCTATCTCTATCTCTATATCTATCTATCTCTATATATATCTATCTATCTCTATATATATCTATCTATCTCTATATATATCTATCTATCTCTATCTCTATATATATCTATCTATCTCTATATATATCTATCTCTATATATATCTATCTATCTCTATATATATCTATCTATCTCTATCTCTATCTCTATCTATCTCTATCTATCTATATATATCTATCTCTATCTATCTCTATATATCTATCTCTATCTATCTATATATATCTATCTCTATATATATATCTATCTATCTCTATATATCTATCTATCTCTATCTCTATATCTATCTATCTATCTATCTATCTATCTATCTATCTATCTATCTATCTATCTATCTATCTCTATATATATCTATCTATCTATCTATCTCTATATATATATCTATCTCTCTATCTCTATATATATATCTATCTCTCTATCTCTATATATATATCTATCTCTCTATCTCTATATATATATCTATCTCTCTATCTCTATCTATCTATCTATCTATCTATCTATCTATCTATCTATCTATCTATCTATCTATCTATCTATCTATCTATCTATATATATATATATATATATATATATATATATATATATATATATATATATATATATATATATATATATATGGTGTTGAGGAATCAGGGCACCCTGACGAAAAGTGGGCTACTGGAACAAGAAGGCATCGGTGGGCAAGAGATGAAAACAGGGCGTTGTTGGAATGCTACTACGCAAGTAACCCCGGCGGAAGGGGCTACATGAATAGGATGAGGGACCTATGGATTCTTCGATACCCAACATCCACAATGACGGCGAAACAACTAGTAGCTCAGTGTTCCAACATTCGAAAGAAGGGACTGCTCTCACAGCTAGAGATTGACGAGGTACAACACAAATGCTACGGCAAGGAGGAGTCAGGACGCCAGGTCAGGGGGGAGATATCATCACCCCCACCCGAGATTGGGTACATAGCCCCAAGTGCGATAGGAGAAGGATCGTTGAGTGCCAGAGGAACTGACCTGAAAAATAGGATCATGGCCAAGCTTGAAACCTGGATCCCCCGTAGCCGTTACCAAGATTACGTGAAGTACCCTCAGAAGGTCTGCTAGATGATGTTAATGCAGCACTATGGACAATACCTACAACCACGATTACCGACACTAACAAGCTGATCTACAATACGGCAGCAGTGATCAGTGAGATGCTTGGCTACAAGTTGAACGGCTACAAGTTGAACAGCCACAAGGGGCAGTACCCTCCATGGAGAAGGAGGCTAGAGGGCAAGATCAAAGTAGCACGGAGGGATGTTAGCCAACTAACGGAGTTGCAGAAAGGTGCGACAAAGAAGGTGCATAAGAAATACAGCAAGCTGGCCATACCTGAGGCCTTGGAAACTGCCAAGCAAAGACTCACAGCCTTGGCCAGCCGCTTGAGGAGGTACACCAGAGAGATAGAAGGCAGGAGAATAAACCAGCTGTTCTCCACAGAACCAGCAAAGGTGTACTCTCAGTGGCAAGGGAACAATAATAATAAGAGAACAGCACCACAAAGGCTGGAGACGGAGCAATACTGGAAGAGCATATGGGAGAAGGACGCAACCCATAACGGCAATGCTCAGTGGCTAGTGGATCTGAGGGCAGACCACAGCGACCTCCCTGAACAGGGTCCAGTGGCACAGTGGCAGATATCCAAGAAAGGGTCTCCAGTATGAAGAGTTGGACAGCACCAGGGCCCGACATGGTTCACGCCTACTGGCTAAAGAAGCTGACTGCACTCCACGAGCGTCTGGCAGCACAAATGAACCAGCTGCTAGTTAACGAGAGACACCCGGAATGGCTAACCAAAGGTCGGACGGTCCTGATCCCCAAGGACCCCAAGAAGGGACCGGTCCCCTCCAACTACCGACCAATAACCTGCCTCAGTACTACATGGAAGTTCCTGTCAGGCATCATATCGGCTAAGATGAACAGGCACATGGGTCAATACATGAGCGGGACACAGAAAGGAATTTGCAAGAATACCAGAGGCGCAAAACACCAGCTACTGGTAGACAGAACAGTCAGCCGAGACTGCAAGACCAGACTGACCAACCTGTGCACTGCCTAGATTGATTACAAGAAGGCCCCACAGCTAGATACTGGAATGCCTAGAATTGTACAAGATCAATGGGACCCTAAGAGCCTTCATCAGGAACTCAATGGGGATGTGGCGTACAACACTAGAGGCCAACTCCAAGCCCATAGCACAAGTCACCATCAAGTGCGGGATCTACCAAGGAGATGCTCTGTCCCCACTGCTGTTCTGCATAGGCCTGAACCCCTTCAGTGAGATCATTAACAAGACTGGCTACGGATACCGACTACGGAAAGGAGCAGTTGTCAGCCACCTCCTGTACATTGATGACATCAAGCTGTATGCCAAGAGTGAATGAGACATCGATTCACTGATCCACACTACCAGGCTATACAGCAATGACATTGGAATGTCGTTCGGACTGGAGAAGTGTAGTCGGATGGTAACAAAGAGAGGGAAGGTAATCAGAACTGAGGGGATTGAACTACCAGAAGGCAACATTGCAGACATAGAGGACAGTTACAAGTACTTGGGGATCCCGCAGGCGAATGGGAACCATGAAGAGGCTGCTAGAAAAGCTGCAACCACCAAGTACCTGTAGAGGGTCAGGCAAGTCCTGAGGAATCAGCTGAATGGTAAGAACAAGATCCGGGCCATCAACACGTACGCCCTGCCCGTGATCAGGTACCCTGCTGGGGTAATAGGCTGGCCAAAGGAGGAGATAGAAGCCACTGACATAAAGACAAGAAAGCTCCTTACCATGCATGGAGGGTTTCACCCCAAGTCCAGCACCCTGAGGCTGTACGCTAAGCGGAAGGAAGGGGGCCGGGGACTGGTGAGTGTCAGCACCACAGTCCAGGATGAGACAACGAACATCCAAGAATACATTGGGAAGATGGCCCCAACTGACCGAGTGCTCAGTGAATACCTCAGGCAGCAGAAACCCAAGAAAGAGGAGGGAGACGAGGAACCATCATGTAAGGACAGACCCCTGCACGGTATGTACCACCGGCAGATAGAGGAGGTGGCTGATATCCAGAAATCCTACCAGTGGCTGGACAAAGCTGGACTGAAAGACAGCACAGAGGCACTAATCATGGCAGCACAAGAACAAGCTCTGAGTACAAGATCCATAGAGGCTGGGGTCTATCACACCAGGCAAGACCCCAGGTGCAGGCTGTGTAAAGATGCCCCAGAGACAATCCAGCACATAACAGCAGGGTGCAAGATGCTAGCAGGCAAGGCATACATGGAACGCCATAACCAAGTGGCCGGCATAGTGTACAGGAACATCTGTGCCGAGTATAACCTGGAAGTCCCGAGGTCAAAATGGGAGATGCCCCCAAGGGTGGTGGAGAATGACCGAGCTAAGATCCTGTGGGACTTCCAGATACAGACGGACAAAATGGTGGTGGCTAACCAACCGGACATAGTGGTGGTAGACAAACAGAAGAAGACGGCCGTAGTGATCGATGTAGCGGTTCCGAATGACAGCAATACCAGGAAGAAGGAACACGAGAAGCTGGAGAAATACCAAGGGCTCAGAGAAGAGCTCGAGAGGATGTGGAGGGTGAAGGTAACGGTGGTCCCCGTGGTAATCGGAGCACTAGGTGCGGTGACTCCCAAGCTAGGCGAGTGGCTCCAGCAGATCCCAGGAATAACATCGGAGAAGCTCCCAGGCCTCTGGTAGAGGACCCGAGCTTGAAGGATAAACCGCCCGCAGGGGCGTGCTGGGTGTGTGTGTGTGTATATATATATATATATTAGGGGTGCAACGATACACAAAATTCACGGTTCGGTTCGATACTTTGGTGTCACGGTTCGATATTTTTTCGATACAAAAAAAATGTTCATGCATTTTTAATTTGTCATTTATTAAAATTATAAATATATATTTTAACTCAAAAGTACAGTTTTTAAATTTAACCCTAACCCTAACCCTTGTGCGCGTTTTTTATTTTGACAGCGAATGCGCACCTGCGGACCACTTATGTGCAGCCCTGGTTATATAGCTCGTCATATTGCAGCCACAGAAATTATTTTGTCCATGAAACCATAAAGCTGCACT